>NC_057804.1:307474702-307736982 GCF_018294505.1 Triticum aestivum | reverse complement strand
GGGAAGAAGAGGGTGGGAGGGCGGGAAAAACAAAGGCAACTTGGAAGGGAGAACTGACGAATATCTTGAAGTGAAAACATCGGTTGAAATCATTGAGGAGAGAGAGCAAAAACTTCACACAAGTAGGATGGATACTCGATTACAGAGTCCGGTTCCGAGAAGAAGAAGGGTGGGAGGGTGGGAAAAGAAAACAACTGAGGATTGAACTCAAAGATGAAGAGGCTCGAGTCGACTTGACGAGAAATGCACCAGATAGAAAAGAGCTGAGAACCAACGATCGGAAAACCAACTGCGTGATCTTAAAGAAAATTTGAAGGGGAAGAGAAGTAATTCAAAACACCTACGTCAAGATTCCTCACCAGAGCGATGAAGGGGCTGAGGAGTAAAAAGAATTCCTACTCTCCGATATAGCTAGACTCCAAAAACAGTTTTCTTCTAGACTCAACAAGGGCCAAACTACACGATCAATCAAGGGGGCTCCTAGGGTTGGTCGAGGCTCTGATACCAACTTGTCACTCTCAATATGCGATACTATCCTAAAGAGACTCGAAGGTCCCAACAAGGATAGAACCGCATATTGAAACGCTTTTGCAAGGTGGATATCATTACATCAACATTACATAATATATGGGGATACATACAAGAGGCATACAAAGCCACACGAATACAACATCATCTTACATAAGAGCACCATTCGACTACGGATGAAACACAAACAAAAACTCAAACGACATCCACCCTGCTAGCCCAGGCTGCCGACTTGGAACCTATCCCCTGATCGAAAAGAAGCAGAAGAAGAACCCAAACAAGCAAACATCGCTCTCGCGTCATGATCATCACATAACCTGTACCTGCAACTGTTGTTGTAGTAATCTGTGAGCCATGAGGACTCAGCAATCCCATTACCATGGGTATCAAGACTAGCAAAGCTTAAAGGGAAAGAAAGGGGTAAAGTGGTGAGGTTGCAGTAGCGACTAAGCATATATGGTGGCTAACATACGCAAATAAGAGCGAGAAGAGAGCAAGCGGAAAGGTCGTGAAGCTAGCAATGACCAAGAAGTGATCCTGAACTCCTACTTACGTCAAACATAACCCAAAAACCATGTTCACTTCTCGGACTCCGCCAAAAAGAGACCATCACGGCTACACTCGCGGTTGATGCATTTTAATTCGGATCTGGTGTCAAGTTATCTACAACCGGACATTAACAAATTCCCATCTGCCCATGACCGCGAGCATGGCTCTCGAAAGTTTATACCCAGCAGGGGTGTCCCAACTTAGCCCATGATAAGCTCTCGCGATCAACGAAGGATATACCTTCTCCCAGGAAGACCCGATCAGACTCGGAATCCCGGTTTACAAGACATTTCGACAATGGTAAAACAAGACCAACAAAGCCGCCCGATGTGCCGAGAAATCCCGATAGGAGCTGCACCTATCTCGTTCTCAGGGCACACCGGATATGTCAGCCTACGAGTAAAACCAGCCCTCGAGTTGCCCCGAGGTGGCCCCCCAGTCTGCCCATTTCAGACCAACACTCGAAGGAGCACTGGCTCGGAGGGGGTGGGGTTAAATAAAGATGACCCTCAGGCTCCGGAAACCCAAGGGAAAAAAAGGGCTAGGTGAGGCAAATGGTAAAACCAAGGTTGGGCCTTCCTGGAGGAGTTTTATTCAAAGCGAACTATCAAGGGGGTCCCATAAATCACCCAACCACGTAAGGTGCGCAAAATCCGGGAACATAACACCAGTATGACGGAAACTAGGGCGGCAAGAGTGCAACAAAACACCAGGCATAAGGCCAAGTCTTCCACCCTTTACCAAGTATATAGATGCATTAATAATATAAGAGATATTGTGATATCCCAACATAATCCTATCCATCATGGGGCAATCTTCAACTTCACCTGCAACTAAGAACGCTATAAGAGGGGCTGAGCAAAGCGGTAACATAGCCAAACGATGGTTTGCTAGGAAGGGTGTCAAAGGTTAAAGGTTCATGGCAATTTGGGAGGCTTGATGAGCAAAAGATAGGTAGCGCAGCAAAGCGATAGAACGAAGGAACTAGCATAGCAATGATAGTAGTGAGATCCAGGGTAGCGGTCATCTTGCCTGAAATCCCGCAAGGAAGAAGAACGAGTCCATGAAGAAGATGAAGCCGCGAAGAAGAACCAAGCGTAGACGAACGAATCCTCACGATCGCAACAAAACGGGAACTATCGAGAAGAAGCACACAACATGGTAAACACACCACACATAGACAAGACATGATGCACAACCAAGCATGATGCAAGACAAGACTACATGAAGCTACTCATGGCAAGAGATGATGCAAACAAGAACAACACTATCAAGGCAAGTTTAAATGAGGATGGGAACAACTTATAACAATTCCGGTAAGTCCTCATATGCAAATTTCGAAATTGGTCCAGATCTGAATAAACCATATGTTCAAGTTGTTAAACAGCAAGTTAAGATGCACCAAGATGGTCTACACGAGATTCTAGTCAAGTTACTTATAAAGTTCATTAGATCTGGAGCTACGGCCTAGAAGATATGAGCAAAACAAGTTAACCATTGCATTGATGCAAAATGCATACAAACATCAAGCAACCACCTCAAAACATGGATGCAACATGATAATATGAATCTACATGCAAGATCAAGCAAGTTTCATATAGAGCACACTCAAAACGGAGCAACGGTTCAACACATACACTCCAAACATGATATAGCAACAATCTGTCCAAAACAGCAACTAGCCATCTTGCAAGCACCAAAACAATATGCTACATCACCTTAACATGAAAACAAAAGGCATGGGCATGATGTACAGGTAAAGCATAAAAAACATGAACACTGAGCTATCTCCAAAAATCACTAGAACATACTCAAACACACATGGCAAGATTGCAAATAATAACAGTTTCAGACTTTGCAGAAATAACATCAGGTTGCAATGTTTAGAGCTATCAAACAACATGTTACAGGAACTTATAATAGAAACTTAAGGCATGGCATGATACCACTAAATGCATAGAACAAAAGTCCCTTAATGAACATGAGCCAAAAAGGAACAGAAGATATGATGGCACCCATGTAAACATGGCAAATGATATGACAGATTCATACATGGCAGGAACAATAATAAGTAGGCATGTTGGTGAGCTTGTACCACTCAACACAGAGCATTACATGGCATGGCAAGGAAACCAACAGTAAAGTGACATGTTTATGAAGATAAACATGGAAATAACAAGTTCATAGGGTGCATGGATCACTAGCAAAGCTCATGAAAAAACTGAACTTAATGTTAACAGGCTGACAGCAACATTATTTAGCAACTTGAGAGCAAGATTACGACAAGCTACAATAGGCTATAAATGAAACAAGGGGCATGGATAGATAGAGCATGACATGTATTACAAAACATCCTTAGTGAACATCTCCAGATTATGCATAGAATGACTTGTAGCAGCAGGTTTACATAACATCACAAAATAACAGATTCAGCCTAGCAAAACAGTAACAACAAGTACACTACTGCACGAACTCGATTCACTCACCACAAGTCATTGCATGACAATATAAGCATAGCATCATCAAGAAGACATGTTTATGTAACTAACCAAGGCAAGAACAAGTTCATAGCATGCAAGGACCAACTACAACAACCTTGGCAAAATTGAATAACATGTAAACAATCTGCCAGGAAACATTTTATAGCAAAACTAGTGCAATAAAATGACATGCTAGACTACGCCATAATTGCAAACAGGGGCATGAATGGATAGAGGATAACCATATGATCAAATCATCCTTACTGAAGTATCTCAAAATATGCTTGTATCTCTCTGTAGCATCAAGTTTACATGGCATAAAAATAACAGCAGAACAGGGACTGAAATCAGCAACATCACGAAGCCTAGTTTGCATGCTTGTTCTAGTCACCACATTGATAACGAAAATACATGGCATACAGCCCTGTAAAGATGGCCTGATGTAGCACAAAACTTATGTAGGACTCATGCTCATAGGATGCACACACAAAATGCAACGAAAAAGACAAATCACCAAGTTATAACAGTTTCAGCAGATTAACATCATATAACACTCTTGTGATGATGATTCAGGTATCAATATGAACTAAAATGAACATGGTACAGTGTAATAAAATGTAGAGCATCTCATGAAGAACATTTTGACATATTACACGCACAAAACGAAGCAGTATGCGTGGAGTTATGATGCGATGAACAGGGCAACATTATGCAAAAATCTCTGGGACTTGGCAGAATTTTTCACCTCGCAAAAAAAACAGATGAGGCGGGCCGGTGTGGAGGATGGCGCTGGGATGGGCCTTTGCTCTTCTGGGCCTTGGTCGAGGCCGGGCCCAAGAGGCCAGGGGAGGAGCTCCTCGTCCTCCTCGTGCGCTCGCACGAGAGGGACGTCATGGCGGCGGCGTTGAGCTCCGGCAGGGCCGGCGAGGGCGAAGGAGGCCAAGGGGGCGGCGGTGACGGGTGGATCCGGCGTGGGAGCAACCATTCCCGGCCGGATCTGGTCGGCGGTGGTGCTCCGGGGAGCCGGGCGACGCCGGGGCACGGTGCTCCGGCGAGCCGGGCAGCGCGGGGGCGCAGGGGGAGGAGGCCAGCGTGGGGCAGGGCACCGACGCTGGAGGCGCGCGATGGCGCGGCGGCGGGGCCCGGCGAGCGCGGGGCTCAGGCGCCCACGGGGCGGCGGCGGCGGCGTCCCGGGCCGGGGAGGGCCGGAACTGGGCTCCTGCAGGCCCGCGGTGGCACGGGGAAGTGGGCGCGGGGCTCGGCGAATCAGGAGCCGACACATGGCGCGGCGAGGGCGGCGGACATGTTCGGCCGGTGGGGAGAAAACGTCCGGCGGCGCGAGGAGAGGGAGAGCTAGGGTTTGCACCGTGAATTTCGAAGGGGAAGGTGATTTTATAGATAGAGGGAGCTAGGAGACACCAAATGGAGTGAGGTTTTTGCCCACACGATCGTGATCGAACGACCGAGAGCATGGAGGGGAGTTAGATGGGTTTTGGGCCACTTTGGAGGGGTGTTGGGCTGCAAGACAAAAGGGGCTTTTACGGTTACCCGGTTAACCGTAGGAGTATCAAACGACCTCCAAATGGCACGAAACTTGACAGGCGGTCTACCGGTGGTGTACCAAGGCGGCAAGCCTCGGGCCATTCCAAGAAAGTTTAACACCCGCTCACAACGAGAGACAAAAGGGCAACGCCGGATGACATGGGAGTGCCGGATTGCAAAACGGACAACGGGGAAAATGCTCGGATGCATGAGACGAACACGTATGCAATGCAATGCACATGATGACATGATAAAATGCAACACGCAAACAAATGACATGGCAAAGACGACGAATAACTGGCAGACACCTGGCGCATCGAATCCGGGGCGTTACAATCATATGCAGATATGCATATTGGTGTTAAATCACATGGCGATGTGAACTAGATTATTGACTAGTGCAAGTGGGAGACTGAAGGAAATATGCCCTAGAGGCAATAATAAAGTTATTATTTATTTCCTCATATCATGATAAATATTTATTATTCATGCTAGAATTGTATTAACCGGAAACATGATACATGTGTGAATACATAGACAAACTTAATGTGACTAGTATGCCTCTACTTGACTAGCTCATTAATCAAAGATGGTTATGTTTCCTAACCATAGACATGAGTTGTCATTTGATTAACGAGATCGCATCATTAGGAGAATGATGTGATTGACATGACCCATTCCGTTAGATTAGCACTTGATCGTTTAGTATGTTGCTATTGCTTTCTTCATGACTTATACATGTTCCTACAACTATGAGATTATGCAACTCCCGTTTACCGGAGGAACACTTTGTGTGGTACCAAACGTAACAACGTAACTGGGTGATTATAAAGGAGCTCTACAGGTGTCTCCAAAGGTACATGTTGAGTTGGCGTATTTCGAGATTAGGTTTTGTCACTCCGATTGCCGGAGAGGTATCTCTGGGCCCTCTCGGTAATGCACATCACTATAAGCCTTGCAAGCAATGTAGCTAAAGAGTTAGTTACGGACTGATGCATTACATAATGAGTAAAGGGACTTGCTGGTAACGAGATTGAACTAGGTATTGGGATACCGACGATCGAATCTCGGGCAAGTAACATACCGATGACAAAGGGAACAACGTATGTTGTTATGCGGTTTGACCGATAAAGATCTTCGTAGAATATGTAGGAGCCAATATGGGCATCCAGGTTCCGCTATTGGTTATTGACCAGAGAGTTGTCTCGTCATGTCTGCATAGTTCTCGAACCCATAGGGTCCGCACGCTTAATGTTCGTTAACGATATAGTATTATATGAGTTATGTATGATGGTAACCGAATGTTGTTCGGAGTCCCGGATGAGATCTTGGACATAACGAGGAACTCCGGAATGGTCCAGAGATAAAGTTTGATATATGGGATAATACTGTTTGATCTCCGGAAGGGTTCCGGAATTCATCGGAAGGGGTTCTGGATGTTTCCCGAAATGTTTGGGTACGACAACATGTTATTTGGGCCAAAGGGGAAAGCCCACAAGGTTTTTGGAAAGCGCAAAAGGAAGTTTTTGGAGAGTCCAGGGGCCAGACGCCAGGGTCCCTGGCATCTGGGACCAAACGCCGGGAACCCTGGCGTCTGGCCCTGGAGTCCGAGAAGGACTCTTGCTTTTCGGGTGAATCCGACTTTGTGGAGGCTTTTACTCCAAGTTTCGACCCCAAGGCTCAACATATAAATAGAGGGGCAGGGCTAGCATCAAGAAACTCCAAGACGTGTGCCGGCAACCCCGTCCCCTCTAGTTTATCCTCCGTCATAGTTTTCGTAGTGCTTAGGCGAAGTCCTGCGGAGATTGTTCTTCACCAACACCGTCACCACGCCGTCGTGTTGCCGGAACTCATCTACTACTGCGCCCATCTTGCTGGATTGAGAAGGCAAGGACGTCATTGAGTTGAACGTGTGCAGAACTTGGAGGTGTCGTGGTGTTCGGTACTTGGATCGGTCGGATCGTGAAGACGTACGACTACATCAACCGCGTTGATAAACGCTTCCGCTTAGCGATCTTCAAGGGTATGAAGATACACTCCCCCTCTCGTTGCTATGCATCACCATGATCTTGCGTGTGCATAAGAATTTTTTTGAAATTACTATGTTCCCCAACAAAAACTTCCACAATGAACCCGACCGCTAAGAGCCGGGCAACTTCCTCTCCGATAGCTTTCCGTCTCTCTTCATTAAACCGTCGAAGAAACTGCCTGACCGGCTTATACTTCGGACCAATATTGAGAGTGTGCTCAGTGAGTTCCCTCGGTACACCCGGCATGTCAGAAGGTTTCCATGCAAAGATGTCCCGGTTCTCATGGATGAACTCGATGAGCACGCTTTCCTATTTAGGATCCAAATTGGTACTGATGCTGAATTGCTTAGAAGAATCGCCTGGGGTAAAGTCAACAAGCTTTGTCTCAGCGGCCGATTTAAACTTCAAAGCTGGGTCATGCTCTGTAGTTGGCTTCTTTAGGGAGGTCATTTCCGCCGGGTCAACATTGTCTTGATAAAATTTGAGCTCTTCCACTACACAGGCAGACTCAGCATAAGCCGCGTCGCCTTCTTCACACTCCAAGGCTACCTTTCGACTCCCATGCACGGTGATGGTGCCCTTGTGATCCGGCATCTTGAGCTGCAAATAAACATAACACGGCCGTGCCATGAACTTAGCATAAGCCGGCCGCCCGAACAGAGCATGATATGGGCTCCTGATTTTGACCACTTCAAACATCAATTTCTCAGCCCTGGAATCATATTCATCTCCAAAAGCCACTTCCAGTTCAATCTTGCCAACTAGGTAAGCCGACTTACCAGGAACCACTCCATGGAAAACAGTGTTGGATGTCCTCAAATTCTTATCAGTCAACCCCATGAGCCGAAAGGTCTCATAATAGATGATATTGATGCTGCTACATCCGTCCATGAGTACCTTAGTGAATTTATATCCACCAACCTAAGGTGCTACCACCAAGGCTAACTGACCTGGATTATCAACCCGTGGAGGGTGATCTTCTCTGCTCCATACAATGGGCTGTTCTTACCACCTCAAATAACGAGGAACTGCCGGCTCAACAGAATTCACGGCCCTCTTATGAACCTTCTGGTCACGTTTGCATAAGCTAGTGGTAAACACGTGATACTGCCCACTATTCAACTGCTTTAGATGGATTTGATGACCTGACTGCTGCTGCTGTTGCTCTCCTTGACCAGACTGCTGTTGATTATAACCGCCTCGATGTCCCTGAAAGCTGGAGTTTGAACCGCCCCCCGGGCCATGAAAACCGCTAGCTCCTGAGCCACCGCCAGACCCAGAATTGTCACCAAATGCGTTGGAATTCTTAAAAGCCTTCATGATCGCGCAATCTTCCCACAAGTGGGTGGCGGGTCGTTCCCGGGTGCCGTCTCTCGGGCAAGCCTCATTAAGTAACTTCTCAAGAGATGGGCCTGACCCGCCAGATCGAGGAGGCGGTTTGACCTTACGTCTCTGATTGCTACCTTGTGCATTAGCGTTGGCTACAAACTCCGGGTTGCCGTCCGCCTTACGCTTATTGCCACCTTGATTCATCGGGTTATCCTGCTGACCCTTTCCATTGCCGTTCTTCTTTCCCTTACCTATCTTTTACTCATCAGACGTGGGATCCTTGGTACTATCAGACTCGACATACTTGACTAAAGCCGCCATCAGTGTACACATATCGTTGCAATCACGCTTAAGGCGCCCCAGTTTCTGCCTCAGCAGCTCAAAGAGGCAATTCTTCTCCAACATGAGGACTGCAGAGCCGGCATCCATCTTGTCAGATGAATGTATTATCTCCTTGACCCGGCGTACCCAATGAGTCGTGGATTCACCCTCCTCCTGCTTACAATTTGTCAAGTCCATAATCGACATAGATTGCTTACAAGTGTCTTTGATGTTCTGGATGAAACGGGCCTTTAACTCGGCCCATGAACCAATGGAATTGGGTGGCAAACCCTTTAACCAAGACTGGGCCGTTCCATCTAACATCATGGTGACGTATTTAGCCATTGCTACGTTGCTGACTTCCAATAGCTCCATGGCCATCTCATAACCCTCGATCCACACTCCGGGCTGTAACTCGGCCGTGTAGTTTGGCACTTTTCAAGGTACCTTGAAGTCCTTGGGTAGGCACACATTACGCAGAGCCGGTACAAAACAAGGAACACCGCCGGTTCTAGTGGCTACTCGCGTCTCAACGGAAGTCGTCGGATACTCTGGGAAATCTTGATGAGCCGTATGTTGAGCCGCTAGCTGAGCCGCCCGCTCGTTCTCCTGACGTACTCGGTCCTGCACCGGATTATAGCCACCGGGCTGATTGCGGCACTGGGCATTTCTTGACAAAGCTTCAGACTCCATGTGCCTGCTGTAACTCGGACTCCGGTTTTGACGAGGCGGTGCTAACCAAGGCGGAGGAGTTGAATGAATCCTATCCCGCCTATAAGAATAAGTCTCTGGCTGAGCCAGGGCCGTCTGGAGAAGTTCTCTGACCCTCCGGGTCTCCACTGCTGTCGGGTCATCACCGTCCGCGAGGAGAGCCGCCAAGCGCGTCGATGTTGTGATTAAGTTCTCCATGGGGTTGGAAAAGTGACCCGGCGGTATCGGCACGTAACAGGGCGGAGCCATACTCCCATGAGGAGGTGCCATCTCCCGAGGCTGAGTCGGGCCTCCTGTTCCGGCTGTCATAAACTGATTTGCATCTGGTGGGTTACTTGGACCAGCTCCGGGTGTAGTGAAAAGATTCTGAGGATCATAAATTTTAGGTAAACGGGACTAGGATTTCTGATGTCTCCTCCTCATCACCTCGTTGGACGCGTTTAGGCTCATCGTGAGCTGGTAGGCTTCTGACTGTAGCCGCTGCGCCCGTGCATCTAGATCCGCCCGCTCTGCGGCTAACCTAGTGTCCTCAGCCGCCAGGGCCTCCTTGGCCCGAGCTATCTCCTCACGCACTCGTGCCACCTCCGCGTCATGCTCATCTTTGTTTGCAGGAATAACCGTGGCGGTTAACAGGGTTGTAAGCTTGTCCATGAGATCTATCAACACCTGAGCCGGTGGGTGCACAGGGCTTCCTGCCCCGGTTTCCCCCGTCTCGGACGTTATTGCTGTAGCAGCTGTAGAATTTTGGCCGGGTTGAGTCCCAGCCATGAAGACTCCTTCCCATCTTGGCGGCTCATAGGGGTCTGGAATACTAGTGCCATCAGAACAGCCCCCAAGCACGCCGTCTTGCACTTGGTATAGCGAATCTGTTGAACCGGCGGACGAATCACCCTCCGAGAGGACGGCCGTCTCACCACCATCTTCAGACCCTTTAGAAAGTTCCTCCCCGTGGATGCAGCCCACGAAGGCACGCTTCATAACGGGTTGAACTCGGGCCTTTCTCACACGCTGAGCCGTCTCGACGAGGTCGGTGCAGTTGTCCGGCTTAGGGCCCGGTTCACCAATCCGGCCGATGAAAACGTGGATTCCGCCGAAGGGGACCCGGTACCCGTACTCAATTGAGCCGGCCTCGGGGCCACAACCTTCGTCGTCGATGTAGATCTTGCCGCGGCGACTCTTGGTCATTCGGCCCACTATGTATCCCTTGAGCCCTTCGAAGTTGCCCTTCAAGAACTCAAATCCACCGTGCGATGGCCCCACGGTGGGCGCCAACTATCGTGGAATTGTCATGTCAGATGTCCTCATGAAAGGACTTAGTTGTGGAGCCATCGCAACTAGGAAGCTTGAAGGGGTTAATCGGGACAAAGGACACGAGAGATTTATACTAGTTCGGCCCCTTACGGTGAAGGTAAGGCCTACGTCTAGTTGAGTTGGTATGGATGTTTCGATGACCAGGGAGCAAGATATGCTATGCCCGGCTCTCGATGAGTTTTTACTTACCCTAAGCTGTTGTCGGGTCGTCCCCTTATATACACGGGTTGACACCCAGCAGCTTACAGAGTCCCGGTCGGCTTATAAACAGTGTCCGGCTCGGTGACTAGTTAAATCTACCTTATGATACAAGTCATGCCATTACGGTGGTTTACTATGACGGGCCTTAAGTCGCCTGTGGGCCTTAGGCCCTTTACTGAACCACCATCTTCATACTTGGTCTTGTGCTTCTTTCTGGTGAGTCTTCTTTTGCGTAACCCGGCCCCTCCTGGGCGGCTTACTCAAATAGTTATATCCCCGATAGAACCTGAGCAAGGCGTTGGGCTCTAAATGAACTCAAGCGATTTCACTAGCTATGTTACTGAACCCCGATCGATCCCTTGTTGTTATCTGAACCCAAGTGATTCCTTCACTACTACTGCTAACTGAAGCCGGTCGAAGCTGCCTCTGGATGAACAGTTCCCGGTGGGGGTTGGATGAACAGGATACCGCGGTAGTAGAGGCCGTTGCCGCTGGATGAACATGACCCCGATCGAGGAGGTGGGGGTGGATGAACAGTAGCCGGTGGAGGGACCCCGTTCATGGAGGGCTGGCTGAACAGGACCGACTAGTTGAACAGGCCCCCGTGGAGGGCTGGTAGAACAGTAGCCAATGGAGACTGGATGAACAGGACCCCATGGAGGGCTGGATGAACAATAGCCGATGGAGGCTGGATGAACAAGACCCCCGTGGATGAACAGTAGCTGGTGGAGGCTGGTGGAAGTCGATGGTGGATGAACAGTAGCAGGTGGAGGATGGAGGAAGTTGACGGTGGATGAAAAGTAGCCCGTGGAGTCCTGTTTTGCGGTACGCCACACCCCTCCCGATGAACAGGACCCTCGTTTCGACCATAGGAGGTCGAAGAGAAGTCTGTTTCCTCCGTTTTGAGGTACGCCACACCCCTCCCAATCAACAGGACCCTATTTCGACTGTAGGAGCTCTAACAGAAGTCCGTTTCCACCGTTTTGTGGCACGCCAGACCCTTCCCGATGAACAGGACCCCGTTTTGACCGTACACGGTAGAACAGAAGGCTTGTTTCATCCGTTCTGCGGTACGCCAGGCCTCGTTTCAGCTGTTTCGTCCGAGCCGGTTGGCTCCCGATGAACATGAGTATTCCATTGCCTCCTGACGAACATGACACATTTCATTGCATCCCCATGAACACGATGCAGTTTCTCCATTCCGACCCAGCCGATTGGCTTCCGATGAACAGGACGTCGTTGCTGCCGTTCGTTGCCTCTCCATGTACATGAGACCTGGTCGTACAAATGCGTGAGTAGGCATTCGAGACCCCGCTCGTATTTACATACATGGCCGTATTTTTGGCATTTGGATGTACGTACTTGTACACGGTTTTGACTGGGCTGCCTGAACTGCTACGTCGGTGGCTCTACTACTACACGTGCCGCTGCTTGCTTGACCACGGTTCATCGTTGCAGAGCGATCGATCGACCAGTATGTACGTACATGTTCGCGACCAGAATGACAATGCTACATACGCTTCGACCAAGTGGGTCCCGACTGTCAGGGAGGATAAGGTGGCACTTCCTTGCGTGTGAAGTTATTGATGGTGTGTCCCAGCGGTCAGGGGGGAGAATCATTTTATTTGCCCGTAATAAGGACGTATTTTCTTGCGTGCGAAGATGTAGCTGGTAGGTCCTAGCTATCAAGGGGGAAACGTTTTTTCGCAAAATATAGAGTCCCTTCTGGTGGGTCCCCGCTGTCTGGTGGAGGAATAATTATTTTACGCGTAATAAGGTTGCACTTCCTTGCTACGGCCGTGTACCCAGCTATCAGCCTCTCCACGTACAGTCCTCTTCTGACAGAAGTCATTCCTTGACCATGTTGACCATGTCGCGCCAAGAGCACCAAGGCGGTGGACGACGGCGAGGCCCGGAAGGGGATGATGCGGAGCCGAGGAAGATGCGGTGGTGGATGCCCACGCGGAGAGGAGTATGAGGGTTGACTGGTTCGGCTGTGGTGTGAGGCTGCTGCCGCCGTCGCAGAATAACACGGTTTGTGGGTGAGTAGACAGTAGAGGGATGGCCTGGCCAGCGGTGGGAGTAGGGTGTAACGCCCCGAGACCGATGCGCCAGATGTCATCCAGTTATTCGCTGTTGTTGCCATGTCATTCGCTTTAGTGTTGCACTTTACCATGTCATCATGTGCATTTCATCTGCATGTTTTTCACAACTTGCATCCGTCCGTGTCTCCCAGTTCTCTCTGTTGTCCGTTCTGAAGCCAACCACACACGCACGCGCCCGCGACACCTGCAAAATATTATTTTATAAGTGGCGTAGAAATGTTCTCGGAATGGGTCGAAAGTTGGCATGCGGTCTTATTATAGTGTAGGTAGACCGCCTGTCAAATTTCATCGCATTTGAAGTCCGTTTCATAGCCCAACCGTTAAACATATAGCCGCAATATAGTCGGTATATTCGTCGGACGTTTTCGGTCTCCGGAAACTGCCGCCGGGCCTCTCTCTCTCTTCTCTCCCACAACCCATGACCTTCTACACAGCCACAATCAGCCCACCTACACCACCTCTCCGCTCCTGACCGTCCGATGGCGATCGAACGGCTCCGAAACAGACTAAAACCCCCAACCCTAGCCCCCCTTTCCTATTTAAACACCCTCCCCGTCCAATTTTGGATTAAACCTAGCCCTAACCCTCCCCCTAACCTCCCAGCCACCTCCCTCCTCAGTTTCTGTGTGCAGCCACACCATTGCACCCGAGCGGCCCGGGTTCGAATCCCATCGGGCGCATATATATTCCCCCCTTTTTACCTTTCAACTCAGTCACTCACAGGCCCGGCCCGGCTGTCATAGCCCCTGACAGCCAGGCCCCACTGTCATCCTCTCACCCCTCCTTTCCTTTGTTTTTTTATATCCAACATATTCCATTTTTGGCATATGGAATCTTTCCATTTCGGGCTAGTCCATTTCTGGACATTTCCAGTTATGGAAATTGCCATTTCTGTCATTTCCTTATTAGGCAATTTTATATTTCTAGCATTTGTGGTGATTTTTCCATGACGACCCCAACATATTATATATGTTTTTGGGCTAGAAAAATCCAATGAGTCCATTGGTGGCTTTAGTTTTAGCTTTTTAGCAAGTTCATGAACATGTTATTTTTACGCCATGTTGCTATTTTGTCTTTTTCATGTGATTAAATTCAAATAGGCTATGTGGTAAATTTGTATGATAAACAATCTCTTCATCATGTCTACTTCATGCTAGAATTTGTCCCATGCCATGATATGCTTTGTGGTGAGTTAATCAAGCTTGTAAACATGTTATCATGAATCTGTTTTTGCCATGCTAGTCATTTTCAGTCTGAAACTGTTATATCACTTGCCATGTTTACATTGAAGCTATCATCTAGTATATGAGTTTATGGAACATTCTCAGCGAGGGAGTTTTTTTAAGTGCATATAGTAATAGCATGCCATGCTCCTGTTTGCCATGATATGTTGATGTAGCATGTAGTTTCCTAGCTCTAATCTTTGCAACCTGATTCTGCTTCTGCCATGTTCTGTGAATTCTGCTGTCTATAAAACGGTTATCATTTGCATTTTTGGCATGCTGTTTTAAACATGTTCTAGTGAGTTTTAGCAGTTTCTCAGTAATCATGTTTTCTAGTGATTGATATGTACTACACTTCCATGCCATTTGTTTTCACGTTTGGGTGCTGTAGCATATTTAAACTTTGCATCCAAGTTGTCATGTTGCTGTTAATGTCAGTTTTGCATTGTTATTGTTCTGCTCACCGTTTGAGTTGTGTGCATCCGTTCCTTGTGTTCTTTATATCGATTTCAACCGAAATCTTCCAATCTATCCAGTGGCATCATTGGATTACCAAGATAGTTCCATGTTCATCGTTTCCCCTTTCGGAGCAGCCATATGCATTGCACATCATTACGTGCATCCCATATCATGTCTTGCATCCTTTTGCTTGTGCATTGCACCATGATTGATTGTTATTCCGTGGTTGTGTTCTTGTTTTGGGTAGAGCCGGGAGACGAGTTCGTGGACGAGGATCCTGTTGAGTACTTTCACGATGAGCAAGTTACCGATTCCACTTAGGACATTTCAGGCAAAATGATTGTTACCCTGGATCTCACTACTATCATTGCTATGCTAGTGGTGTCGATGCTATCGCTATGTCGCACTTCCTACCACTTGTTTATCAAGCCTTCCTATATGCCATGAAACAACCGCTAACCTTTTCCACCTTCCCAGCAAACCGTTGTTTGGTTATGTTATCGCTTTGCTCAGCCCTTCTTATAGCGTTGCTAGTTGCAGGTTGTTCCATGTTGGGACATGGATATCTTGGGATATCACAATATCTCTTATTTCATTAATGCATCTATATACTTGGTAAAGGGTGTAAGGCTTGGCCTAATGCCCGGTGTTTTGTTCCACTCTTGCCGCCCTAGTTTCCGTCATACCAGTGTTATGTTCCTTGATTTTGGGTCCCTAATACGATGAGGGTTTATGGGCCCCTCTTGACAGTTCACTTTGAATAAAACTCCTCCAGCAAGGCCCAACATTGGTTTAAAATTTGCCAACAAAATAATACTGAATTAATTAATTAACTCATAGGGCGTCATGAACCCAGGGTTTCTTTCCACATAAACAGGGGGGCCAGTGTTGATGGTGTTGGTCCAAAACGGGTAGACCGCGGGGCCACCAAGGGGCAACCCGAGGATCTGGTTTTACTCGTAGGATGTCCCATCCAGACGTGGCCTGAGATGAGATACACGCGGCTACTATCAGGTTGTCGACACGCCGGGAGGTTTTGCTGGATATGTTTTACCATTGACGAAATGTCTTGTGCACCGGGATCCCGAGCCTGATCGGATGTCCCGAGATGGAGGATTGTCTCCACGGATCGTGAGCTTGTCATGGGCTAAGTTGGGACACCCCTGCAGGGTTTAAACTTTCGAGAGCCATGGCCGCGGTTATGTGGCAGATGAGAATTATTAATATCCAGTTGTAGAGAACTTGACACCAGACTCGAATTAAAATACAACAACCGCGTGCGTAACCATGACGGTCTCTTCTCGAGCGAGTCAAGAAGAGAACATGGTGGGGTTATGCTTGAACCTAAGTAGTCCAGGATCACTTATTGATCATTACTAGTTTGCGACCGTTTTTGTAGCTTCCCATCTTACTCTTGTACTCGTAATTTAGCCACCATACAATGCTTAGTCGCTTGCTGCAACCTCACCACTCATCCATTCCATACCCATTAAGCTTGCTAGTCTTGATACCCATGGTAATGGGATTGTTGAGTCCTCGTGGCTCACAGATTACTACAACAATAGTTGCAGGTATAGGTAATGCGATGACCATGACGTGAGAGCGATGTTTGCTTGTTTTGGACTTCTTCTTCCTCTTCTTCTTGGTTGAGGGGATATGTTCCTGGATGGCAGCCTGGGCTAGCAGGGTGGATGTCGTTTGAGTTTTTGCTTGTGTTTTCATCCGTAGTCGGATGTTGCTCTTATGTATGATGTTGTTGTATTCATGTAGCATTGTATGCCTTTTGGATGTATCCCCGTCTATTATGTAATGGTATGATGTAATGATATCCACCTTTCAAAGTGTTTCAATATGCGGATCTATCCTTGGTGGGACCTTCGAGTTCCTCTCGGATAGGATCGCATATCGGGCATGACAAGTTGGTATCAGAGTCTATCTTATTCCTTGGGCTTTTGATTCTCGTCATATTCGTCGTTCCTCTTTCCTACCGAGTGCTCTCGACTTTGTTCATCTTCTCTCTTGCGTTCTGACTTCACCCCATCCTATTTGTCTCCTAAGATCTCGGGACGAGATCTTTTGTTAGTGGAGGAGAGTAGTAACGCCCTGAGACCGATGCGCCAGATGTCATCCAGTTATTCACCGTCGTTTCCATGTCATTCGCTTGCGTGTTGCACTTTGCCATGCCATCATGTGCATTTCATCTGCATGCTTTTGAAAACTTGCATCCGTCCGGGTCTCCAGGTTCTCTTTGTTGTCCGTTCTGAGCCCAACCACACTCGCACGCGCCCGTGGCACCTCCGAGATATTATTTTATAAGTGGCATAAAAATGTTCTCGGAATGGGTCGAAAGTTGGCATGCGGTCTTATTATAGTGTAGGTAGACCGCTTGTCAAATTTCGTCACATTTGGAGTCCATTTCATAGCCCAACCAGTCCAGTCTTCAGATGGCGCCGTTTGAGGTGCTATATGGACGGAAGTGCCGCACTCCCCTCAATTGGTCGGAGACCGGAGAAGGACTAGTCTTTGGGCCCGATATCCTCCGTGAAGTAGAAGAGCAAGTCCAGCTTGTCAGAGAGCGTTTGAAGACTGCCAAGTCAAGGCAGAAGGGCTACGCTGACTCATGTCGTAGAGACGTGAACTTCCAAGTTGGAGACCATGTCTATCTCCGGGTCACACCTCTCAAGGGAACCCAGCGCTTCCATGTCAAATGAAAGCTCGCCCCAAGATACATCGGCCCCTTCAAAATCACTGGCCGACGAGGAGAAGTGGCTTACCAGTTGGAGCTGCCACCTGAACTATCCGATGTGCACAACGTATTCCACATATCACAACTCCGGAAGTGCCTCGAAGTCCCAGACAAGCCTGATCTTTACAAGGACGTCGATCACCAAGCCAATGACCTTCAGCCTGATTTGACTTACCGTGAGAGGCCCATCTGCATTTTGGATGAGGCTGAGAGATACACTCGAAGCCGCACCATCAAGTACTTCAAGGTCCAGTGGAGCAACCACACTGAAGCAGAAGCAACTTGGGAGCGTGAAGACTACCTTAGATCCGAGTTTCCGTATCTCTTTTAAGCCTGGTTTGGGAATCTCGGGGACGAGATTCTGGTAAGGGGAGTAGGTCTGTCACACCCTGCATTTTGTAACATTTCATTTGCATTAATAAAGCATAAAAATTTGGACCAACAAAAACTTTTGCATTATTTGGCTTTTTATGTTGGAGTTGGTTTTCTCCTTGTGATTTTTCTAGTGCTCTTTAAAGTCAACACAACTTCACCTTCTATACTTCATCTCCTTGCCCCAAGATTCTGCCCAATGATCATGCCATGTGTATAGAGAAATATAGTATTTTCTTACAAAAATAATTTGGCCAAAAAGTATTTTCTAAAATTAGTTTTCCAAAAACCCCTGAATTGAGGATTACACTGCATGTGCTTGATTTGGGGTGTGAAAAGTCTTTCAAAAGGTATATTTTAATCCTATTAGATGTAGGACTCCCATAAACCACAAAAATATAATTTTAAAAGTTATTTTCCTATTTTATTTAAAAGCTTTTTCTTAAGGCCAGAAATGGTCTTTAATAGGGAAAAATTATTTTATTGTTTTAAAAATATTTGACAAAAATCAGGGAAACTCAGTGGGCATATATTTCCCATATATAAGAGTTTCAACACATGGTCATGTTCAAAAAATTGGACAAAACCTCCCAAAACCATTTCTGCCCATTGCAAGGATTTGAAATATTTCTACAGGAAATATTTTCATAAAAATCCAAGGAAAATCCAGCAAGCACAAATGCATATTGTGATCACCTTGCAAAGCCTCATGTCAATCAAGGTCATTTTGGTTCACCAAAATGCCCCAAAACCCTCTCTGACCAGAACCAAATTTGAACAACTTTGTACTACCAACTTTCTCTCCTTGACCCCAACTTTGGTGAGCATGTTCACATGACCAAATGAGGCCACTACACCAAGTGGTGCATCAAGGAGAAGTGATTTGCTCAACTAGATCTACACAAATTCATTTCTGCTAATTTCTAGGGTTTGCCATAGTTTCATTAGAAAACTCACCCAAATGAGCTCATCTTCCTTTTTCCCTGTCATTTTGTCATGACAAACACCCCTGCCAAGTGCCACAAGAAGTAAATTAGTGCAAGTACCCCAAAACCATATCAAACACCTTCTGCATGTTAACTAAAAACCCTGTTTGGGGCTCTTCCACTAATCTCCATGAGTTCCACTTTTTACCACAACCCCTCCTAGTCCCCTTTCACCTCCAGTAATAATGGAAAACCCACAGCTCAATTATTGGATGGGGAAAACCCCACTTTCCCTCCCTGGTTAGCAACTTCTCTCTCCTTTCTCACCTCCCTCCTCACTCCAGTGGCCACCTAGGGCATCCAAGGCCATCTCCTACTTCTTTACTCCCCCCTAGAGATACCAGACACCTTTGGCTGTGACCACATGCATAGAAAATGGCCATGCCGGCCATTTGGGCGCTCTGGAGTGCACTACAGTGCACTCCCGCACTATAGCCGCCCCCTTCCAACCGCCTCGGGCCACCTCGGGCCTCCCCAGCACGCTCGACGATGCACCTCGACGTCTGCATCACGCCACGCCTCTGTCCCCCTCCTCCCTCTCCCTCCCTCGCCCCTGCTCGCACGCGCGCGGGCCGCCCGAGCGCGCCAATGGCGCGGCTCACACGCGCGGCCTCTCTGACCCCTCCCCGCTGTCTCCCTTAGCTCCCCTCGGCGTAGTCCACGCCCAGAAACACCCCAGACACACGCCAGTTCCTCCCGAGCCCTATGGCAACGAGCAGGAGCTCGCCGGCGCACGGGTCCATGGTACCCCACCGTTCGCCTATTTAAGGGCCTCCCCGAGCCCTCCTCTCCTCACCACTCGCTATCCCACTCCCCAAAACACCCACCCTGCGCCCCAGTTCCTCTCCAGAGCAGCCCGAGCTCGAGCTCCGCCGCTTAGGCTCGCCGGAGTTCGCGAGGTACAAGCCTCCCCCGCTCCTCCTCTACCCCAATCTGAAACTGCATCCTCCCACAGATCATTTTCCCTCTCTCCCCCGCCTCGTTTGCAGCCGGAGACGACTAGAGAGACCACCACCCGACACTCCTCCGCCGTGCCTCCTCGTCGCCGGCGAACCAAGCCACCCCGGCGACCGCAACCACCTCCACCCGAACGGCGACACGATGATGAGCCCAGCCGTGCCCTCGCCCTACCTTGCCGTGCCCTGCATCGACGCCGGTGATCTCGCCGACCCTCTGTCGCAGGGTTAGGGATGACAGGCGGGCCCCGCCTGTCAGCCTCTCCTCTCCATCGCCCCTCTCTCTCTAGCTGACACCTGGGCCCCGCCCATCAGGTTTAAACCTAGTGTGCGTGCGTGCACCAGTGCGCTGGGCCGCCTCTTTGGCTGGGCCTGCTGCGCTGCGGCTGTTCTTGCCCAGCAGGCACAATGCTCCTTTTCCTTTTTCTTTTTCTGTCACTTTTCCAAAAATTCCACAGGATAAAATATTCGTCCAAATAAATTAGTTCCAACTCCTAAATTCCTAAAGTATTGCAACCTATTTAATTGTACAACTTTCATTCAAATCCAACAACCTTTTCTTCACCGTAAATATTTAAATGTGATTTGAAGCATTTAAATATACCTTTGTAAATCCATTTCTCCTATTCTGCTACTCCAAATCCAAAACTAGGAATTTTCCCCTTCTTAGTTTTCACCCTAGTATTTAACAAAAATGAGTTGACATTTTTCTGAGCACTTTGGTGTTTCTGTGTTATTATTGCCTTATTTTTCTCGTTATTATTTTGCGATGATAGATTGCGTTGCTGATGAAGGAGTTGGACCAGAAGACTTTGAAGACCCAGAAGACTTTGTTGAGCCAGGCAAGCAGCCCTTTGACCATGTCTATGAAACCCTTTTTATGCATGTCATATAGCACCATATTGTTGTTGCAACGGAATCATGATGAGGTAGTAACCACTTTGATGGTTTTCCACCGTACTTCCTTGTTGATACTTGCATTGTGCATGACCCTACCTTCTTATGAGGGTTATGCCGGTGGGAGTAGATAGGATGCTAAAGTAGTTCTACGCAAAAAGGGACGGGGATATGCATGGTGATGGAGACAAAGTATTTTCAAAAGACTTTTCGAAAACCCCATCGGGTGCCACTTATGCCCGGGGGAGATGATGAGTTGGGTAGTCACTTGATGACGAAGTGGTGTACCGAGGCAAGTATGTGTTGTTTTCAAAACGGATTGGTTTAAGTTGCGACCGTTATTCCAACCTTACATGCGTAACCACTCTACCCTTGTATGGGAAAGGGCATTATTGATTACCTAGGCCGATACTAGCTCGGAGCCCGCATTACTAGTGACGGGGGAGAGTTGGTTCTCTCTCTCAGGACGGGGTCGTGCCAGTTAGGGCGGCCATGACTGTTTTTACAGGGCACCGGATACACCGTTGTGTCCCCTCTCGGATGTTATGATCTCGAGTGAGTCTCGTATGATGTACATCGTGAGGTTACGGAACAACGAGTGGACTCCTTGTTAGTGTCGTCTAGGGAAAGATAGTGATCGGGTGCTTACCCCGGGTGCTTGAGGTATCACGAGTCGTGGATGACACGGAAGTTCCCCGGATCTTGTGGGTAAAGTGTGCAACCTCTGCAGAGTATAAAACTATTCGAATAGCTGTGTCCACGGTCAAGGACAGTTGGGTAGCCGCTCTTGGGCTACGTCCACATGTTTACAAACTAGTGTGTGTGTTGGGGAGAACTACTTGGGTCAACTCAAGGGACTTGACATGATTGAGTTGGGTTGATGCCCACTCTATTTATATTGATATCTGTAACCTGTCCTCATGGTTACTTGAATTCTCCTAATGCATGTCTTACAAGTTGTTGAACATGTCATTGCACTCAAAACTAGCTTTCTGCAAAAATTTACCTATGTCATACATTGTTGTATCTTGAGCCAAAACATGGGTTGCTTGCGAGTACATTCAAAGTACTCATTGGCTTGCCACTGGTTATTTAATTGGCCAGGCATGGAAGAAACGGAGTTCTAAGAAGAGCTCTTTGGAGATGAACATGCGAACTAGCACGTTTCCCAGTCAGAATGCCTATAGGGTTAAGGCAGATGGCATGGGTTCTACTTATCGACGAAGATTTCCGCTGCTTGTGTTTCATTTGATGTTCAACCCTTAAGGCTTTATCAATGTAAGACTTGACCATAATGGTCATAATTTGTGTAAGACGGTATGTATGGATGTAAGACTCTTGTTATTCAGCTTCTGTGTGTTCAGTGAGCATTGATTTCTGGGATCACTGTACACGTGCATTCGGTGATCTCGACTTATGAGTCGGGGTCCCCACAAGAGTAATAAAATCTATGGGCACATAATCCTATTTGCAAGAATAAGAACATCATTAATTCTTCCCATACGCTTTTTAATAGTAGAATCCGCCAAGTGAAAATTTAAAGAGCATTCTTCAATATCGGTAAGACCAAGCACATCACATAAAGATTTTGGAATCATAGAAACACTAGCCCCCAAGTCACATAAAGAAAAACACTCAAAAATTTTAATATTGACTTTGATGGTAGGTTCCCATTCATGATGTAATTTTCTGTCAGGACCCCGACTCAATGCCACATCGATCTAGCATGTAACACCTCATATCACTTTGCGGCCTCACGCACGGTATTCCCACGGGTGTCGCCTTACCTTTGCCCGGGACCGTTTGCGCCTTTTGGCACACGTATATGACAGTGTCGCTAGCATCCATATGATAAGGAGCCTGGGCTGACATGGCTAGTCGTAAACCCAAAGTGGCACAAACTTACAGGGACAGGCATCCATGACCCAGCATCGAACGTGTCGGTCATCAACGAGTGAATCCAGGCTGTAGCACTGGGCTAGCAGGACTCCGGTGAACCGGGCTGTAGCGGGCTAACAGGACTCCGGTATTCATCGCGTGACATTTCCCCGAAGGGACAGACACAAGAACGAAGAAGGACACATGCCGGCCAGCCTAAGTGTTCCGGAGCAGTAGCAAGCTACCATGGCTCAGTGGAAACACTAGGAGACATTTCCCGGTAAGAGAGGCTACTAAGGATAAACAACTAGATAGTCAGATCCCACACATACCAAGCATTTCAATAACACACACACAATATGCCTGATATGTGCAAACACAACATGGCATCACAACATCACTCTACGACTCAAGTAGTTTATTGAATAGGCTCCGCGGAGCGAGATATTACAAACATGGGTCCCATGACCCAACAATCAGAGCATACAAGTCAAAGCACATACGGAAGCTATGATGTCTGAGTACAGACATCTATAAATGGAAAAGGCTGAGAAGCCTGACTATCTACCAGATCCTGCCGAGGGCACAAGATCGTAGCTGAGGTAACAAGCTAAACGTCGAAGTCCAAGCGGAACTACTAGCGAGATTGAAGTCTCTCTGCAAAACATAAAATAGGCAAACGTGAGTACAAATGTACCCAGCAAGACTTACATCAGATCTAACTACATATGCATCATTATCAATAAAGGGGTGGTGGAGTTTAACTGCAGCAAGCCAGCTTTGACTCGGTGGCTATCCTGAACTACGACTGCAAGTAACTCTTTTGAGGTGGCGCACAGGAGTCCACATATTCACCATATCAATACACCACTATGGATCCGCTCCCGTCTCCCTACGAGAACGCCATCCATAGCACTCACGCTTATCTTGCGTATTTTAGAGTATCCACTTTCACTTGTCTATGAACTGTACAAGGGGTCCAAGTTTCCATATCCGAGGAATCCGGCTATTCGAATAGATAATGATAACCGTGCAGGGGTGTACTTCTTCACACACGCTCCCGCCACTTACTGCCCTGTACACGTCATGTACCTCGGCAAACTTCAAGCGGAAATCGGGCGAGGGAGTCGGCCACGACCTGACTAACCGAACAAGTCTCTAGTCCAGGTTTATCGCCTATTCAGGTTCCATCCGCAAGGAGATCCGGCCGGGGTGTCGCTTACGGCCCCAAACGATGTGAGCAGGGTTCCCAAGCCCACCAACCGGGTGCCACTTGATACACCGGGCCACTGTGCCTAGTCTATCCCAAGCCCACCTGTACCGGGTGCCACTTGGTAGACTACTAACACTACCTACAAACACCAGAAACTAGTTGCAACTCCTGGACAGAGATCATGTTGATTAATAAGTCGAGAGGGGTCGAGTTACCGGAACCCAATGTGTGGTAGTAACTGGTCATGGATCACAAACACAGAACTCAGTTCCTGAGGACGGCTGCAATGAGACAACCCACCATGTACTCCTACATGGCCTCTCACCGCTACCTTTACCAAATCGTGTTCACATACTTAGTTCATACACAGTAGGACATGTTCACACGCCTCTGATTCATCCCCGATGAATCAGACCTGACTCAACTCTAAGCAATAGCAGGCATGACAAACAAACATGAATGAGTAGGCACAACAGGGCTCAAACAACTCCTACTCATGCTAGTGGGTTTCATCTATTTACTGTGGAATGACAGGTCATGCAAAGGATAAAGGGGTTCAGCTACCGCAGCAAATAACAGTTGAATCGTTGTTGCCCTATTGTAGTAAAAGAGAGCAGGAGCGAGAGAGTGGGATTGTATCGGAATGAACAAGGGGGTTTTGCTTGCCTGGCACTTCTGAAGATAGCATTGAGTCTTCATCAGTGTCAACGATCACATCATTGGTACAACGTCTACCGAGGGGGAACAACACCGGCAAATACAGAAGAAACACGATCAATGCAATGCACAATATGATGCATGCTATGACATGGCAATATGAATGTGTTTTGGGCTAATGCACCTAGCTATGATTTAAATGAAGTTGGTTTGAATACATGATTCAAATTCCAACTCCATATATGATTATTTAAATGCCCTTAATTTGTTTTGTCCAAAACAGAGGACAAACATTGTTCAAACATGCAAGAAAATGGTACAGATGGATTCCTTGAATTTTTCTGATAATTTTTCATATATAAAACATTTAATTTGGAGTTACGGTTAATTTTCTATGATTTATTGAAGTTTTAGCTATTTATGGAATTTCCTGATTATTATAAAATAAACTAAATTCCAGAAAAGGAATATTGCGTCAGCATGACCTCACCCTGACGTCATCAGGTCAACAGGGCGGGTCCAGGTCAAACCTGACGTGTGGGGGCCACACGTCAGTGTCACAGGGCTGCTTAGCTCACTGACAGGTGGGACCAAGTCAACGGCCACGTCAGCTTGGTCAAAGCTGACGTGTGGACCCACGGGGTTAGTTAAATTAAACAGAAGATGTAATTTGTGTTAATTAGAGCGTGGGGCCCATTAGTCAGTGGCCTAGGGGGTTGGTTAGTGCGTCATTAGCGTTTAATGACGTCGCCACATCACCAGCCACCGGAGTGTCGCCGGCGACGACCATTCCGCACGGCGCCGCGGCTCGGATTTGAGCTAGGGGCGATGGTTTGGCGCGCTGAGCGCACCGGGGAGGAGCTCTTGCACTCGCGCATCTAATGGACCAGACGGTGGTCACGGGGCAGCCGGAATCTCGCCGGTGACGAGCTTTGGCGGCGACCGGAGTTCGGCTGGGAGGGGAGAAGGAGCTACGGTGCACGGCAGGGGCCGGTGCTGGACGCGTTCGACTCCTGGGAGCTCGGTGAGCACGGAGACACGCTCAAAAATGGGCGGGGGCGACTGTGGCCACGGCAACGACATGGCACGGCAGCGGCAAGCTCGGCCGTGGTCGGAGGACGGGGCTAGGGGACGGAATGGAGGGGCGAGCAAGGGGGAAAAGGAGCAGGAGCTCACAGGGATGCGGCAGGGTAGGTCAGCGAGCTCGGGGGCGTCTTCGGTGCTGCGAATCGAACGGCGGCGATCGCCGGCCGTGGCGATGAAGATGGCGGTGATGGCGTGGCTTCAGGGCACCCGGCGTCGCGTGCGTAGAGCTTCCCGGATCCAAGGCGGAGCTCGTGGCCTAACTGGCTGGGCGTGGGGATGCTGGTGGCTCCGGTGGTGCTCGTCGGCGGTCTCGGGTGCGTCCGGGGATGAGCGAGGGAGAGAGACAGAGGAGGGAGAGGGGATGCAGCGGGTGAGGGAAAAGAGAGATGGGACACGGGGCGTCGTCATGGCGTTGCTAGGAGGGCCGGGGAAGCAGGAGGTGGCCGGGGCGGCGTCGGCGCTCGCCACCGAGCTGCTTCGGTGCGAGGGGAGGAAGACGATAGGGGAAAAAGCGGCGGTAGGCTGGGCCGCTGGAGGAGCTGGGCCGGCTGGGCTGCCAGGTGAGCAACAGGTAGGTCTTCTGCTCTTTTTTAATTTTTCTTCTGTTTGTTTTATTTAATTTCGTTTTGCCACTTTTGAATTTAAAATAATTCAAACAATGCCAAAAACTCCTCTGAATATTTTTATTTTGCTAGATGGACTTTTTCCAAAAGCTCATAAAATATTTCAGGGGTATTTGAAATTATATTCTAATTATATGAATATAATTCAAATTCAAATAGCTAATGATATAAATTCAAAGTCCCAAAAATAAATCCTTAAAAATGTTCAATATTTTGGTTGGGACCAGAACCCGTGCCAAAAATTATCAAAGATTTAAGAAGAGCATTTTGGAACAATGAATGAGATTTTTAGGGTTTTTGCCCTTCTTTTATTTAGGGTTTTGAGGCTTCCAATTTCCCTCAGTTCAAGTTTCAAAAATTTAAACATGATGCACAGATGGAAGCAAGCATAGGCCAGGCCAGAACTAGGGATGTGACAACTCACCCCCACTAAACAGGAATCTCGTCTCGAGATTCAAGCGTAGGGTAAGATGAAGGGGAAACACAAACTAGCACAATCTTCACGATCCAGGTTGCACTTCATAGGAATGTTGATTCGATCACCATCATTGTCTCGAAGTCTTGCTCTGAGAACTCCAACTAACATGACAACGAGAGGAAAGGAAAAACCCTAAAAGAATTGTTCTTCTCGAAGGTCGAACAACTCAGGATTAACCCACGGAATGAGACATAGCAACATCTCTCGAGCTGAGAGACGAAGCACACATCCATCGGAATGGAGTGAAGCAGATGACGGAGGTTCACTAGGTAGACAACAATTCCACACCTAAGAAGGTGGTAAACGATTGTCAACGTAGCGAGGAGTTGAGTTGCCATGATACCACGACGAAACATCCTGGAGGAGGGTGATTCGTAGATTATTACCTTAAGTGGCAAAAAGAATTACCTTTGATATAGAGATCATTGAGACTCTCTATATCAGCCTAAGGCAATTCACAATGATCGTTTTGGTGGGGTGCAAAGGAATGGTACACCCGGACTAGAATGGATGATGTGGACTACCTTGTTGAAGACAACGCAATGGATGATTTTTGCTTATCACCGGAAATGGAAGAGACCCATGGTAGAATGGCACATTGGCGGTGCAAGCTGGGAACAAAATGCAAATGCTGGGAATGATTCTGGTAACTGGGGAAGAACCCAACAATAGAGAGTGAATTCACTGTTTGAAAAGGTCATAGCATTACCGAGGAAACCAAGAGGAATCCCAGTTAGTGCCGATGATAATACGTAGTGCTTGTGCGTGCTCTCAAGAACTTGAGCATTTCCACAATCATCAAGGTTTTATCAACATCCGTGTCAAGGGTGCTGACAACACAACATACAACCATGATGAATGGCGATGGACGATGCAGATGCAAAGGAGGATAACACTTTCTCAGATTTCACCTTAGCGAGGCCAAGGAACCAAAATCTGCATGATCGACCGAGAGACATTTAGCACTCCGCTTCTAATGTTCTCCTTGATGTGCTAGCGTATCCCATTCATTGAAATGGTTTGGTATCTAGAACATCAAGTAAAGGTCGGGCTTCAGGAACACAAAAAACCATAAGGAACAACTAGGGAGTAAATCCTACGAAGTCCTTATGGGGAGGTGGCCAACTTTCTCAATCAAGATACTACAGTAATAGGTCTTCCGGCTGGGTGTGTTGGCCATGACATCCACTTTACCGGTTACAGAGAGACCATTATTATAGTTCTTGGGAAATGTTCCAACCATCATATCTGCCTGAGATTCAGATCTGGTTGGTGTCAGAATAATCCAGACTCATCGAGCCTAGGAAGAAAAATGAAAGTTTGCAACACCAATCGACGAGATGACGTTGCGAGATTCTCGGGAAATGAACTACATAGCAAGCTCCAAAACATGAGCTGGTTCTGCTACACACGTGTGAACACGCTGTCCCAGACAAGCATGACCACATGGTAGTCTTATAATAAAACACTACCAAGTTCTGGTTGGGAACCATCATCGAGGATATCAAAGTCCTTGTGCACTTATCGATGAACTTCTTATCCTTGAGCAAACCAATCAGTGTCTTGGTGTGCTAGGGAATACATATGGAATGAAGATGATCAGTCTATCAGGCCATAGAATACTCTGCACGTGCATGACTGACTTGGGATGATTCCAGAGGAGGTAAAAACATGCTTTATCGAATTCACGGCGGCAACTTACATCAAATGCACGTGAATCAAAGGAAGTCACTTCTTTCATCGAAACATATGCTTCATGCACGGAACATGAAGATAATGCTTATAGAAGTTTCCAATAATAGCTTAGTGTTCAACAAAATCATGGAGGAGATAAGGATGTTGTCAATGGGCTCAACAACAATTCATTCGGGTTCCCTTTTTAAAAGGAATTTCCATAGTTAAGTGAACACGGTGATAGCATTGGTCAGACCAAAGAATATAATGGTGTATGCTCGAGGAAAAACCACGAGTAGGACAACATTACGAATATCGTTGGTTCTGATTTGATTTGACGATAGCCCATACTCAAATCAAAGGTTTGGGTAAGATAATAGATCCAACAATTGATCACGAGGATCAACCAATAAAGATATCATCTATCTTCAACACACTCACACACACACACACAAGATAACCCTTAAGATGAACTAAATCGGACAAGCTTCCATCTTCCAACTCTCCAAGTTGTTGTTCCGCTTAGCCAACTAGCTCAGGGGTACCCAACACGAATTCTTGGAGAAAGGGTGGTTTACAGGAATAAACCAACTTGATCACGAACTCAACATAGCGGTCAGGTGACAACCTGGTAATACTTCCGAGAAGATATACGGAAAATCACGAACCACCGATATGTTACTAAGCTCGAGAACAATCTTGCTTTTCAGGGCAAGATGATATGATCAAATGAGCGAGGACTTAACAAAATCCTATCTCATCAATCGAGGAGTGCACCAGGAAAATGGACTAGGTAGCACGATCAACCTTAGGGTGATGATCCAATAGTTAACTCGCTAAGGATGACGTTATTGTCCATTTAACTACCAAGCAACGGAGTTGCTAGGAGTATTGATTTCACACATCACGATTCACTTGTCGACATTCCGGTTGCAACAACACGGAAACCGAGAAATTATCAATGATGATAAGAAGTATTACTGCGTCAAGAATTCATAAGATGGTGTGCAATTCCCATGATATTCCTGATATAAAGATGGTAATACATCAAGGTAGAACAGACCAGAAGCTGGATTGCAACTTGATCTGCGGAATACAATTGCTTTGACCCAATCCTAGATATGGATGAGGTACTGGAGTTTGTTTCTCCTAGTCATTCCAGAATAGAATGGCTTGACAGACCACAAGAGTAATAGGCATCGATGAACGAATGCACACATAATCTTGACTATCAATTGATAGACGAGGGTCAGAAGACAACTAAAGAGGGACAACTCAAAGGAACATACGATTTTCTGAGTTGTGGATGCATGGTTTAGCACGTCGAACGAATTCAACATATTTCTTCCGGGCAATCCATGCGGAAGGGTAGAACTGGCAGAGCCACAATATATAATGGAGAACTCATAGAGGGCCTGTTGTGATCTTTTGATCCAACAAACTTCTGCCATAATGGTTCATGGTATTTGGAAGAACGATATACCACGGACCTCGAGGACTATCGCAAAGTTACTAATATCCTAAAGGAACTAGCAAACACTATCAACATGAAGTAAGTAGAGTGAATCTCGGGTTCAAAAACCAGGAATAGAACACCTACTACTAGGTAGCATCACGGGATGCTTTCGAGAATAAAGGCCAGAATCTTCACACTGAGAACACTAAACATTGCTAGATTACTAGGTGACTCCCTAAAACACCTAGGGTCATAATAGTAACTCCAACATATATGTCGAGGCAATAAATTACCTCAACGCACCGGTTAGTGTGCTTCTTCTGACCATAAGGGACATCGGGAACAGAAAGAAAGGATTTGCAAATGCATCAGACTATTTAGAAACCTGGGATGACTCGGACAACATAACGGCTGTAAATGCTCAGAAAAGAATTGAGACATTCACAAAAATGGTGGCATAACCACTCGGAAGCACAATATCAAAGTTCCGAAATCAACAGTTAACGTACGGAAGTAGTAGAAACTGAACTCAAGCTTAAATCCAACATTCTTATAAGTCTACGGATTAGTAACACGTGATCCTGATAGAAAGAAGAGATAGCCTAGTTCTTAATCCCCGTAGAAGAGAAGATGATGACTCAGATCAGAAGGCCATGAGGTATAAGGAGTAAAAAGAGCCTTACGTTCCATCCCACAATCAATTCCCTTATATAACTAAAGAATTTCTAGACTCAACTTCGACCAGTTTGGCTTGGTAATCCTACAGGCAGTCAAGTTCTGATACCAACGCTGTCAGGACCCCGACTCAATGCCACATCGATCTAGCATGTAACACCTCATATCACTTTGCGGCCTCACGCACGGTATTCCCAGGGGTGTCGCCTTACCTTTGCCCGGGACCGTTTGCGCCTTTTGGCACACATATATGACAGTGTCGCTAGCATCCATATGATAAGGAGCCCGGGCTGACATGGCTAGTCGTAAACCCAAAGTGGCACAATCTTACAGGGACAGGCATCCATGACCCAGCATTGAACGTGTCGGTCATCAACGAGTGAATCCAGGCTGTAGCACTGGGCTAGCAGGACTCCGGTGAACCGGGCTGTAGCGGGCTAACAGGACTCCGGTATTCATCGCGTGACATTTCCCCGAAGGGACAGACACGGGAACGAACAAGGACACATGCCGGCCAGCCTAAGTGTTCCGGAGCAGTAGCAAGCTACCATGGCTCAGTGGAAACACTAGGAGACATTTCCCGGTAAGAGAGGCTACTAAGGATAAACAACTAGATAGTCAGATCCCACACATACCAAGCATTTCAATAACATACACACAATATGCCTGATATGTGCAAACACAACATGGCATCACAACATGACTCTACGACTCAAGTAGTTTATTCAATAGGCTCCGCGGAGCGAGATATTACAATCATGGGTCCCATGACCCAACAATCAGAGCATACAAGTCAAAGCACATGCGGAAGCTATGATGTCTGAGTACAGACATCTATAAATGGAAAAGGCTGAGAAGCCTGACTATCTACCAGATCCTGCCGAGGGCACAAGATCGTAGCTGAGGTAACAAGCTAAACGTCGAAGTCCAAGCGGAACTACTAGCGAGACTGAAGTCTCTCTACAAAACATAAAATAGGCAAACGTGAGTAAAAATGTACCCAACAAGACTTACATCAGATCTAACTACATATGCATCATTATCAATAAAGGGGTGGTGGAGTTTAACTGCAGCAAGCCAGCTTTGACTCGGTGGCTATCCTGAACTACGACTGCAAGTAACTCTTTTGAGGTGGCGCACACGAGTCCACATATTCACCATATCAATACACCACTATGGATCCGCTCCCGTCTCCCTACGAGAACGCCATCCATAGCACTCACGCTTATCTTGCGTATTTTAGAGTATCCACTTTCACTTGTCTATGAACTGTACAAGGGGTCCAAGTTTCCATATCCGAGGAATCCGGCTATTCGAATAGATAATGATAACCCTGCAGGGGTGTACTTCTTCACACATGCTCCCGCCACTTACCGCCCTGTACACGTCATGTACCTCGGCAACCTTCAAGCGGAAACCGGGCGAGGGAGTAGGCCACGACCTGACTAACCGAACAAGTCTCTAGTCCAGGTTTATCGCCTATTCGGGTTCCATCCGCAAGGAGATCCGGCCGGGGTGTCGCTTACGGCCCCAAACGATGTGAGCAGGGTTCCCAAGCCCACCAACCGGGTGCCACTTGGTACACCGGGCCACTGTGCCTAGTCTGTCCCAAGCCCACCTGTACCGGGTGCCACTTGGTAGACTACTAACACTACCTACAAACACCAGAAACTAGTTGCAACTCCTGGACAGAGATCATGTTGATTAATAAGTCGAGAGGGGTCGAGTTACCGGAACCCAATGTGTGGTAGTAACTGGTCATGGATCACAAACACAGAACTCAGTTCCTGAGGACGGCTGCAATGAGACAACCCACCATGTACTCCTACATGGCCTCTCACCGCTACCTTTACCAAATCGTGTTCACACACTTAGTTCATACACAGTAGGACATGTTCACACGCCTCTGATTCATCCTCGATGAATCAGACCTGACTCAACTCTAAGCAATAGCAGGCATGACAAACAAACATGAATGAGTAGGCACAACAGGGCTCAAACAACTCCTACTCATGCTAGTGGGTTTCATCTATTTACTGTGGAATGACAGGTCATGCAAAGGATAAAGGGGTTCAGCTACCGCAGCAAATAACAGTTGAATCGTTGTTGTCCTAATGTAGTAAAAGAGAGCAGGAGCGAGAGAGTGGGATTGTATCGGAATGAACAAGGGGGTTTTGCTTGCCTGGCACTTCTGAAGATAGCATTGAGTCTTCACCAGTGTCAACGATCACATCATCGGTACAACGTCTACCGAGGGGGAACAACACCGGCAAATACAGAAGAAACACGATCAATGCAATGCACAATATGATGCATGCTATGACATGGCAATATGAATGTGTTTTGGGCTAATGCACCTAGCTATGATTTAAATGAAGTTGGTTTGAATACATGATTCAAATTCCAACTCCATATATGATTATTTAAATGCCCTTAATTTGTTTTGTCCAAAAAAGAGGACAAACATTGTTCAAACATGCATGAAAATGGTACAGATGGATTCCTTGAATTTTTCTGATAATTTTTCATATATAAAACATTTAATTTGGAGTTACGGTTAATTTTCTATGATTTATTGAAGTTTTAGCTATTTCTGGAATTTCCTGATTATTATAAAATAAACTAAATTCCAGAAAAGGAATATTGCGTCAGCATGACCTCACACTGACGTCATCAGGTCAACAGGGCGGGTCCAGGTCAAACCTGACGTGTGGGGGCCACACGTCAGTGTCACAGGGCTGCTTAGCTCACTGACAGGTGGGACCAAGTCAACGGCCAAGTCAGCTTGGTCAAAGCTGACGTGTGGGCCCACGGGGTTAGTTAAATTAAACAGAAGATGTAATTTGTGTTAATTAGAGCGTGGGGCCCATTAGTCAGTGGCCTAGGGGGTTGGTTAGTGCGTCATTAGCGTTTAATGACGTCGCCACGTCACCAGCCACCGGAGTGTCGCCGGCGACGACCATTCCGCACGGCGGCGTGGCTCGGATTTGAGCTAGGGGCGATGGTTTGGTGCGCTGAGCGCACCGGGGAGGAGCTCTTGCACTCGCGCATCTAATGGACCAGACGGTGGTCATGGGGCAGCCGGAATCTCGCCGGCGACGAGCTTTGGCGGCGACCGGAGTTCGGCTGGGAGGGGAGAAGGAGCTACGGTGCACGGCAGGGGCCGGTGCTGGACGCGTTCGACTCCTGGGAGCTCGGTGAGCACGGAGACACGCTCAAAAATGGGCGGGGGCGACTGTGGCCACGGCAACGACATGGCACGGCGGCGGCAAGCTCGGCCGTGGTCGGAGGACGGGGCTAGGGGACGGAATGGAGGGGCGAGCAAGGGGGAAAAGGAGCAGGAGCTCACAGGGATGCGGCAGGGTAGGTCAGCGAGCTCGGGGGCGTCTTCGGTGCTGCGAATCGAACGGCGGTGATCGCCGGCCGTGGCGATGAAGATGGCGGTGATGGCGTGGCTTCAGGGCACCCGGCGTCGCATGCGTCGTGGTAGAGCTTCCCGGATCCAAGGCGGAGCTCGTGGCCTAACTGGCTGGGCGTGGGGATGCTGGTGGCTCCGGTGGTGCTCGTCGGCGGTCTCGGGTGCGTCCGGGGATGAGCGAGGGAGAGAGACAGAGGAGGGAGAGGGGATGCAGCGGGTGAGGGAAAAGAGAGAGGGGACACGGGGCGTCGTCGTGGCGTTGCTAGGAGGGCCGGGTAAGCAGGAGGTGGCCGGGCCGGCGTCGGCGCTCGCCACCGAGCTGCTTCGGTGCGAGGGGAGGAAGACGACAGGGGAAAAAGCGGCGGTGGGCTGGGCCACTGGAGGAGCTGGGCCGGCTGGGCTGCCAGGTGAGCAACAGGTAGGTCTTCTGCTCTTTTTTAATTTTTCTTCTGTTTGTTTTATTTAATTTCGTTTTGCCACTGTTTTGAATTTAAAATAATTCAAACAATGCCAAAAACTCCTCTGAATATTTTTATTTTGCTAGATGGACTTTTTCCAAAAGCTCATAAAATATTTCAGGGGTATTTGAAATTATATTCTAATTATATGAATATAATTCAAATTCAAATAGCTAATGATATAAATTCAAAGTCCCAAAAATAAATCCTTAAAAATGTTCAATATTTTGGTTGGGACCAGAACCCTTGCCAAAAATTATCAAACATTTAAGAAGAGCATTTTGGAACAATGAATGAGATTTTTAGGGTTTTTGCCCTTCTTTTATTTAGGGTTTTGAGGCTTCCAATTTCCCTCAGTTCAAGTTTCAAAAATTTAAACATGATGCACAGATGGAAGCAAGCATAGGCCAGGCCAGAACTAGGGATGTGACATTTTCTAGGAATTGAAACTTCTAATTCCAACTTTTCTTCAAAAGCTTTCATCATAGCATCAACATTATGTTTAGTAAAAGCTTATTTTGTTCATAAGCATGGGGTGAATTTATCAAGGATTGCAAAAAATAAATACAATAAACCAAGGAGCAACTATCATAATTAAATATATTGTAATCCAAAATAGTGGGCACATCACTAGTTAAAGTCTTGACCTCTTCAAAGCCACTTTTATCAATTTTCTCAACAAGATTTTCATCCTCTGAATTATAGGGACGCCTTCTAACTAAAGTTGAATCTTCTCAAGTCCCTTTTTCATCAATCTTAATTTTATTAAACAAAGAATCAATAGAAGAAACAACAATCATTTTAAGATCTTCGTCACTTTTATGAAATCAATCGCTAGAAAATGCTTTTTCTAAAAATTCTCTTTTAGCTCTAAGCATAGCGCTTCTTTTCTTACTTTCATCCATAGAAACATAAAGGGATTTAATTTATTCTTCAGCTTTAGGCACCAAGATTTTTATCTTGAGAGTTTCTACATCATGAGAAATTCTATCAATACTTCTAGACATATCATCAACTTTATTCAGCTTTTCTTCTATCGTAGCATTGAAAACTTTTTGAGTATTGATAAATTCTTTAATATTATTCTCAAGATCAGAGGTGTTTATATTATTATTATAAGAGGGATTACCATAGGAATTTCCATAATTATTAGAGGAATTACTAGGAAAAGGCCTAGGATTAAAATTACCTCTATAAGCATTGTTATTGAAATTGTTTCCCGAGATAAAATTGACATTTATGGCATCACTATTTTGCTCAATCAAAGTAGACAAAGGCACATCATTAAAATCAATAGGAGAACTTTCATTAGCAACTAACTTCATAAGAGCATCAACTTTTTCACTCAAAGAATTTATCTCTTCTACCGAATTGACTTTTTTACTAGTAGGAGCTCTTTCTGTATGCCATTGTGAGTAATTGGCCATAATATTGTCTAGCAATTTAGTAGCTTCACCCAAAGTAATTTCCATAAAAGTACCCCCCGCGGCAGAATCTAAAAGATTACGAGAAACAAAATTCAACCCTGCATAAAAGTTTTGTATGATCATCCAAAGATTTAACCCATGAGTTGGTCAATTCCTTAGGATCAATTTCATTCTTTCCCAAGATTGTGCAACATGCTCATGTTCAAGTTGCTTGAAATTCATGATCTGGGTTCTAAGGGAAATGATTTTTGCTAGCGGAAAAAACTTAGTAATAAAAGCATCCGTGCACTTGTTCCAAGAATCGATACTATTGCAAGGCAAAGAAGAAAACCAATTTTTTGCGCAATCTCGCAAAGAAAACGGAAATAATTTCAACTTCACGACATCATTGTCTACATCTTTTTTCTTTTGCATATCGCATAATTCCATGAATGTGTTAAGATGGGACGTGGCATCCTCATTAGGAGTACCGGCAAATTGATCTTTCATAACAAGATTCAGCAAAGCAGTATTAATATCACAAGACGCCACACTAGTGGCAGGAGGAGCAATCAGAGTGCTAATAAAATCATTGTTGTTGGTATTTGAGAAATCACACAACTTGGTGTTCTCTTGAGTCATGGTGACTACACAACAAGGTTGCACTCAAAGACAGATCTGATGAGAAAACGGTGAACGAAAAAGAGGGCGAATAAAACGACAAATGTTTGTGAAGTGGGGGAGAGGAAAACGAGAGGCAAATGGAAAATAATATAAATTGCAAGGGGATGAGGTTTGTTATTAGGAACCTGGTTGATGTTGATGATCATTGCCGGCAACAGCGCCAGAAATCACATTGACGAGAGACTATCTTGACGTGATCCTCCCCGGCAACAGCGCCAGAAATTCCTTTTGATGTCTCCTAGAATTACATCCGTATTTTCCCAAAGAGGAAGGGATGATGCAGCACAACAACGGTAGGTATTTCCCTCAGTGATTAGGCCAAGGTTATCGAACCACTAGGAGAAGCACGCAACACAATGTCAACAACCCCTACACACAAATAACAAATATTCGCAACCCGACGTGTTAAAGGAGTTGTCAATCCCTTTTGGGTAATGCGCCAGAAATTGGCGACGAGATGGGATAAAGTTGTAATAGATAGGATAAATGGAGCGCAAGTAAAATAATGTGCAGCAAGGTATCTGTCGGGGATATACCCCGCAGTGTAAACCGGCCGGAAGTTAACCCGGCCGGACTTGGCGGTTTATTTGAGACCTAGCTGAGACTTGGCGGTTCACGACTCATTGGTAATCCGGCAGGCGGGTGCGAGGAGCGACAAGACCTGGTGACCCAACGGGCGGTTCATGAAGGCCGGTTCATACTATGGTGGGCCGGTTTAAGAGCAAAGGCATAAGGAATATTTGTCTTACAAGGAGTTAAGACTTGGACTTGTATCCGGTTTGTATTAGAGATAGACTAGTCCTAATCCTAATAGGACTCCACATGTAACCCGCCCCCTCAACATATATAAGGAGGGGCAGGGCTCCCCAAAGAGGGAGAAGCGACAAGCAAGAAACAATTTCTAGGGCTAGACACAAAGAACCGGTTTACGGCGTCTCCCTCGTGATGATAATGAGACCTAGCCACAAACAGCATGTAGGGTTCTTACCGGATGATGTTTCCCGGGGCCCGAAGCTGTCTAAATCCTTGTCTTGTATGTTGATCTGCCCTGCGTCTCTCATCCCACTCAACCCCTCTCAAGCTACCACATAGATGAGTTGGCCTCGCGACTAAGTCCTGACACTAAGGACATCTGCCGTGAGAAATCCATGACAGTTGGCGCCCACCGTGGGGCCTGTGCACTGTGGTGATTAGTTCTTGAAGGGATCTTTCCCAGGGATCGAGAAGGTCGCGTTTGGTTGGACGAAGATGAGCCGGCTGGGATGACAATTCAGATACTAGTTTCAGCACAAGGCGTCTCGCCTTTGGGAGGTTTCAAAAGCGATATGTTCAACTGAATTTGGGCTACGGCTGATTCGATCGTGTTGAAGATAACAAGGCAAAGCGCCATTACAGGAAGGGACCGGCTCGGCGATTTCTGTTGTTTCGTCGTTAAAAAAAACTAGAAGCCTTGAGCGTGACGTTTCTAAAAGGCGAGTTCATCGATTGATGCACGGTGTACAAAAAGGAAATAGGACTACCCAGGCTGCTTGAACCGACGGTGATCACCGCTCCGTAAGGACTACCTACGTGCTCAATATCTGAAGATTAAAAGAAATCAGGGCTGCCTGAGCGCAAGCGCCGATCGGTGGCCGTGTCCGATTGCTACTGTGTACTTAGGCAATGATCCAATCCGCCAGGCTATCGCTATTCAGAATAGAGAAGTCCCAAGCTACGAGTCCTGAAGGGTTAATGGTTGCTCCAATTACTTTAAGCATGGAGGCCAAATCAATGCTAAGATATTCCCAATAGTATGCAATGGAGATTAATACTATTGGACTATTGAATCAGTTTTCCAATTGACTGGTTGGTCAAGCAATTTTGCTCAACGACTCGGACACGGATAGTCCATAGGCTTGGGCCTGTCTTACGACCGGTCTCGTTGACCCACGGCGCCTCTGCTGTCACGGGATCGCGTTTCCAAACCGCCGGCGCTGCAGCGAGCCACCGTTCCCACTACCTTGCTTTTGTTGTGTGCCGCCGGCGTAACTCCTGCTCATCCGCCCGGCTCACTTGCGCCGCCACCGTCCCTCGAGCTGATGAATGCCTCCTGCTACTCCAGTGTCGTGGCGCCGTCCGAGCGCCTCCGCCCTTGTTGCTGCTTTGAGCCACCCTCGCTTGGGTGCCCCTGCAGCCGGACCTCGCCGGGGAGTTTGAGTCGCCGCCCTCGTCTGCCAAAGCTAGCAAGGTCTGCAAAAGTCCTCCGGTCTGCCGCGGTCGCCGGGTCAAACGGCCGTTTCAGACCGGCCTGACCTCCATACCCCGCCGTGGTTTCTCCTCGCCATTATTGGGTCTCTCCTTGGCCTCAGATCAGTAATGGAGGATTTTGAAGGAATGAAAGAAGAATTGTGTAAGCAGTCCTCCTTAATCAGTGATGCAGAAATTGAAGTGTCAAGAGGAGATTGTATAGCTTAGTGCCTTGCAAGACAAATCTTGAGTACATGATGGTTTGTGATCAGCAAAAGATGAGGTTGAAACACGGAGGATATATCTGCCGACTACAAGAGAGATGCGAGTGCAAAATATGGGTTTGCCAAAGGAGACTCATTCACCTCATGTGAGGATTAAAAGAAAGGAGAAGAGAAGGGTCACCCTGTGTGAAGCATCAGACTATATAATAGCAGTTGATGCGCGCAGACAAACAAGCATGGTGCTGCTCATCAGTGGCACAGCCAATAAAAAACCAGGTGATATCCATCCAATTTTATTAAATATAATTGTTTTTCATCAAAAAACAATTACTCCGGTATGTGGTATTTTTTTCACAGGACCATTATTCATTACAAAGGTGTGGCAAAGGGGCAAGCGCCAGCATTATTTTTTCACTAGCGCTCTTATATGCCTAAATAATCGACGGGTACATGTACAAATCGCCGCCCCGCTACATCAAACATGACGTGGTTGACTCGCCCGTTCGCGCTGGTTTACAAACGTTGCGGCCGTCTACCGCGGCTGACCCACTGGTGAGCGATTTCAACTTCACCTAGTGATCATCAGTTTCAAGGCAGATTATTTCCGGCCTGGTGCGTCAGGTGATGTCCATCTAGAATATATTTTATTAGTACATATTATTTTTGTCAAAGAGTAGTTTATCTTTTCCTTGGTCTGCAATATTGTTTATGCAGGGAAAATTATTTATGATAAAAAATGATATCATACCGCGGAGGTGGAGACACACCAACATCTTTTGGCGCAGGTGGTCGTCATTACTCAACGGACTCCTGCACCGGCTTACAACGCCATGGCCGTCTCTCTCGATCGCGCCGGCTTACAACGCCGTGGCCGTCTCTCGCGACCGCGCCGGTTTACAATGCACTGGCTGTCCTTTATGACCACACCGGTTTACAACAAGGAGGACAACTTGCTTGTCCGCACCGGCTTACAACACCGCGGCCGACTCATCTGTCCGCTCCCGTGGCCGACTCACCTATCATTGAGTTCAACTTTACTGCGGTGATCATCAACTCTGTGACGGATTAATTCTGGCTCAACACATCAGGTGAAATCCATCCAGTATATTTTATATTATATATTTCTTTCTTTAAAAGAGAAATTACTCTGGCTTGCAAATTCTCCAATGCAGGACAAGTTATGTCACTGAGATGTTGAATGACTCATACCGGTTTTTATCACGGTCAAATATGGAGAGTCTCAAGCCAACTCCTCGAGTAGTCTTAAAACTCGGGGGCTACAGTGACATGACTCGTGAACTCCGGGTCATGGGAGGGGATGATAACCCGGTTCCGGAGGACACTACCATACTGATGAAAATTCCGGTTTAAAATCTGGTTCAAGAGACATCTCTCTCCCGCAAAGCTTTGAAGCTCTCAAAACCGGTTCAACATCCGGATCAAGGTAAATTTGTCCCTTACAAAGCTCTGAGGATCTCAATATCCGGTTTAAGAGATTCCGGTTCAAACATGGGTATCCTGCCTTATTTGCCTAACATATTATTGATCACTTGGGGGCTTCTGCTTCATAAAGCGGGGTCTCTGTTCTTTTTTACATCATGCGTGGTTACACGGAGGTTCTGTCTTAAAGCGGCCTCCGGTTTACCTCTTGGGTTAGCTTTTCAAAGCACCATGTTATGTCACTTGGGGGCTTGGTCGTGTCCGAACCAATGCAACACCTCTTGATAGGCGAAAGCCACCAGATCACTTGGGGACATGGTCAAGTCTGAACCAGTCAAGCCTCTTGATTGGCCTAAGGCCATAGAGTCACTTGGGGGCTTGGTCGAACCCGAACCATTGCCACGCCACTTGATCGGCGTAATGCCACGGTTTTAGTTGGGGACCTGGCTGACTTGAACCATAGCTACACCTTATTGGGAGCTTGGTCGTGTCCGACCATGGTAACACCATCTGATCGGCTCAGTAAAGCCTCTTTTTGCAAATGGTCTTATCATTGCCTTTGCTTCCATATTTTTTCATAACTGTGATTTGATTTTTGTTGCGTTTTTAAACCGACATTGTTAATCCATTTCAAACTGTCAATTACAAATTGGCAGAACACGGTTAAATCTTAATCCGGAAACTATCTGCCCGGTTTGATTTTATGTTACCATCTTATTATGGAGTAAACCGGTGTTCATTAACCCGGCTTGACTTTCAATTACAAATTGTCAGTACATGATCAAATCATAATCCAGAGACTATCCGCCCAGTCTGCTTTGACTACGAGTCGCCAATATTATATATGGTTAAACCGGTGTTTATCACAACCCGGTACGGTTTATCATAAACCGACACAGTATGAAAGGAGTTATCACCATTACTACAAAAAGTTGGTAAACCAATGATGTGATTCAATGTCACAGGTATGATATATTTCATTGATTATTCTTAAGTGCAGCCTTGGTTATAAACCTGGGTTATATGTTGGGCATTATGACCCGTCCGGCGGTAAACCGCCAGGACACTTTAAACTTGTTGTATGCAGAGACAGGTTGAATAAAGCATGATGATAAATTATTCGGTGTTTATTAAACCGGCCTGGCTTTAAGACGATAAGTCGCTAGTATATGATGAGAGATTATCCGGTGTTTGTTAACCCGGCCTGGCTTTGGACTATAAGTCGCCAGAACATATTTGGATTGCGCCATTGGAATCATGCGCTTATAAATCATTGGGTTATATTATTCAAATAGCCAAACTTGGCTGAATTTTCATTATGATATTGAATAAATAAGGTTTTTCGTACCAGATTATATTATATTGAATAGCCAACATGGCTAGATTTTTATTATGGTTATCAATAACCAATATTATGGTTGAGGTTTTCAAAGTCGCTTTAGCACAATGGCTATCATATTATCAATGGGTATGATTTATTCTACAATGGAGGGAATAGTCCCGAGTCGCTGCAGGCTTACGACCCGACACTTGGGGGCTACATTATTTAAGTTGAGATTATATCAAATATGCAAGTCTCATGTCACTGCAAGCATGCACCATGACACTTGGGGGCTAATGCAAAGTAATTTTTTGCTCATATTATTGAAGACCCGACTCATCACATTATAATGAGTCGGCCCTTGGGGGCTACCAATTGCTCCTGTCAACAGTTGAAGGTACAAAGCTTTTTATTCATTATATTAATGGGTCCACTGCTCAGTTGGTAAAGCACAAGGCTCTTAACCTTGTGGACGTGGATTCAAGTCCCACGATGGGGGTTACATCATATGATGTTATTTTCATTGAAGTATATATTAAGTCCCAGCTCAATATTATCTTAATGACCTGGCCCTTGGGGGCTACATTGGTTGAAGTTTTTATGAGTATAAGACAATTACAAGTCCCAGGTTGCTGCAAGCATGACAACCTGGCACTTGGGGGCTACATAGTATGGAGTATTCAGTTTTTACTAATCACTGGGATGAACAACATGGATTTCTTTGAAACTGGCAGTATTTATATTGAAGCAAAGTCTTAAGCCACCACTTTGTTCTGCTCGAAGTGGCAGTATTTATATTGAAAGTGGCAGTACTTATATTATTATCGAAGAAATATTGTCAAATTTTCTGATTGAGCAAACTAGGTCGATCCGGCGTCACCAATCATTATGACCCTGTGGATGCAACCCGGCGTCATTAAAAATCATGAACCGGCGTTGGCAACAATCATGAACTGGTGTCTGCAACAATCATGACTCGAAATTATCAAGTTTTTATAATCCGACAGTCTTTGGCAATGATAAAACCGGCAAGTTCTGCATCTTCAAACCGGTTGAATATCAGATGAGTATTTCAAGACCAATATTTCTTAAACCGGCGCTTTGGAAGCCGACTCAAGTGGATTATTCTTCACAATATTTTTTCTATAAGAAGCCAACATCAGCAATTTGAGTATGAAACTGGTTATTGACCCGGATTTTCTAGAAGGAGGAAATGACAAAGGACTTAAGGACGATCAGGTGCCGGTCTACAAGAATTCTTAACCCGGAGCACAACCTGCCAAATTTGTTCTGGTGTTTATTTTGCAGCATAAGTTTACCATGGATAAATCCAAGCTAAACTTGGGGGCTAATGTCGGGGATATACCCCGCGGTGTAAACCGGCCGGAAGTTAACCCGGCCGGACTTGGCGGTTTATTTGAGACCTCGCTGAGACTTGGCGGTTCACGACTCATTGGTAATCCGGCAGGCGGGTGCGAGGAGCGACAAGACCTGGTGGCCCAACGGGCGGTTCATGAAGGCCGGTTCATACTATGGTGGGCCGGTTTAAGAGCAAAGGCATAAGGAATATTTGTCTTACAAGGAGTTAAGACTTGGACTTGTATCCGGTTTGTATTAGAGATAGACTAGTCCTAATCCTAATAGGACTCCACATGTAACCTGCCCCCTCAACATATATAAGGAGGGGTAGGGCTCCCCAAAGAGGGAGAAGCGACAAGCAAGAAACAATTTCTTGGGCTAGACACAAAGAACCGGTTTACGGCGTCTCCCTCGTGATGATAATGAGACCTAGCCACAAACAGCATGTAGGGTTCTTACCGGATGATGTTTCCCGGGGCCCGAAGCTGTCTAAATCCTTGTCTTGTGTGTTGATCCGCCCTGCATCTCTCATCCCACTCAACCCCTCTCAATCTACCACATAGATGTGATGGCCTCGCGACTAAGTCCTGACACTAAGGACATCTGCCGTGACAAATCCACGACAGTATCTTTGTATTTTTGATTTGATAGAACTTAAAATAAAAGCAAATGAAATAGATCGTGAAGGAAAATATATTAAAGAAGAGACACGGGGGCCGTAGGTTTCACTAGTGGATTCTCTCGAGAAAAATAGCAAACGGTGGGAAAACAATTACTGTTGGGCAATTAATAGAACTTCAAATAATCATGACGATATCCAGGCAATGATCATTATATAGGCATTATGTCCAAGATTAGTAGACCACTATCCAGCATGCATCTAGTGTATTAAGTTCATGGAAAAAGGAGTAATGCAATAAGAACAATGACATGATGTAGACAAGATCTATTTATGTAGAAATAGACCCCATCTTGTTATCCTTAATAGCAATGATACATACGTGGTGTTTCCCTTTCTGTCACTGGGATCAAGCACCGTAAGATCGAACCCATCACAAAGCAGCTCTTCTCATTGCAAGATAAACGAATCAAGTTGGCCAAACAAAACCCACATATCGGAGAAGAAATATGAGGCTATAATCAATCATGCATATAAGATATCAAAGAAGACATAAATAACTTTCATGGATAAAAACATAGATTTGATCATAAACTCAAAGTTCATCGGATCCCAACAAACACACCATAAAAAGACTTACATCATATGGATCTCCAAGAGACCATTGCATTGAGAATCAAGAGAGAGAGAGAGGAAGCCATCTAGCTACTAACTAAGGACCCGTAGGTCTACAATGAACTACTCACGCATCATCGGAGAGGCACCAATGGACATGATGAACCCCTCCATGATGGTGTCAAGATTGGATCTGGTGTTTCTGGAACTTGCGGTGGCTGGAATCGTTTTTCCTCGACTCCCCTAGGGTTTCTGGAATATTGGGGTATTTATAGAGCAAAGAGGCGGTGCGGGAGGCCACCGAGGTGGGCACAACCCACCTACGTGTGCCTGGCTCCCAGGCGCGCCCTGGTGGGTTGTGCTCCCCTCAGAGCACCCCTCAGGTACTTTGTTGGCCCATACAGTGTCTTATGGTCCGGAAAAAACCCACAAAAAGTTTGGCTGCATTTGGACTCCGTTTGGTATTGATTTCCTGCGATGTAAAAAAACAAGCAGAAAACAACAACTAGCACTGGGCACTATGTCAATAGGTTAGTACCGAAAAATGATATAAAATTATTATAAAATGATTGTAAAACATCCAAGAATGATAATATAACGGCATGGAACAATTAAAAATTATAGATACATTGGAGACGTATCAGTCCCGCATAGTACTCGGGAACTCTTTGGGGGCATGCAGCCGTTTATCGACCAGACAAGCCAGCACTCCACATGGTTTGCACGCCCTACTCATCCCCGTCTCCTACCTTACAGCAATTCGCTCCCAGTCATCCCATCCTTTCACCTTACACGAGTTCATCTTCTCCTAACCCACCTCTAAAATCCATGGCCTCCCAAATCTCCATGACCGCCGCTGAGTACCAGGTTAGAACCATCACCGGTGATGAGTTCATCGTCATCTACACCCATAGATCCGTGACGGTGGAAGCATTCCTTGCTCGCTTCCTATGCATGTTCAAAAGTTCAAAGGATGAGTGGGTCACTGGGCTAGACGTAGAGTACACCATACTCCTGGAAAGCGAGAAGCTTCTAAAGGAGGCAGAGAAGAAGAAGCCCGCCGTGATCCAGGTTTGCGTACATAACGTGTGCTTGGTCTACCACATATGCCATGCCGACGTTCGGTATTAGGAATTTGAGTTCTTCCTCAAGGACAAAAAAGTGAAATTCGTTACTGTAGACTTTATGAATGACAAGAGAGTCCTGGGTCAGATAGGCCTCGTTGTAGGCAAGCCCTGCAATCTCCAGAAGGCAAGCCTGGTGTCCTCCTCTCAGCCTTCAATGCTGACCCTGACAGCAGCCATGGTTGATGATTTGTACGCTCAACTGAAGAAACCTCACCCGGATTTTCATCGTGCATGGGAGTCGAAGACAATAGATGAAGATCACATCGTGTACGCAACAACAAATGCCTACCTTTGTTTGAATATCTGCAAGGGTTGGGTGAAGAAGCAGAGCCCAGTGTATGGTTCAAGCAAAGAAGTGTCAGCAAAGAGGAAGAGGAAGAGGGACGAGGACAAAGTTCAGGACGTGGACCTGGACTCCGGGTAAGGTGGCAGTGTAGTTGCTCATGCTGGTTCTACTACAGTGTCAAGCGGACTAGTTGCTTAGTTTTATTTCAGGGGTGTGTTGTGCTGAGCCCCTAACAAAACTATGTTTATGTTCTTTCTTATTATTTGAACTCTTTAGTACGTACATTAGTACTGGTATGTCTTACTACTGTTCTTCTTATAGTTGGTACTACTGCTCGTATCTTCATGTTCCTACTGTACTTAATACATACTAGTAGAATAATTTGGGTCAGTCGATTTGTGAAAGAAGTTCGATGGAGAGAAGGAAGAAGACGGCAGAGAAGCTACCCCAATACCTATATTAGGGTGGAAGGGTGCCGATGATCTATCTCATGAGTGTTGGGTGTGGAATGCAGTTCACCAGAAAAAATGGATCGTGCCCGAGGTTAAACGGATGGCAGGGGTGGGGGGAGCATGGCGGTGGCAGGCAGTTGAGGGGAGGGCCGGGCGGTGGCAGCAAGCGGTTAGGCCTGTGGCGGTCCGACGGCTCGATGCCTGAGAGAGAAGATGAACAATGAATCAATTTCGTAGGTTGAAGAAGCCCTTCTAGCCATCCATGTTGCATCCACCGGCTCACAAGAGTCGAATGAGCCAAATTGTTCCTTCAGATTGCAGGATCCATGTGGCATTCAAGGTCTCGAAGGTAGATTCCATGTCCGCACCTAGTTTGCAGGCTCGGCGCGGGCGCAACCGGCTTCCGCCGCAACAGCAACCATGCGCGCCTCCTCCGCGCGGGCGGAGACGACAATGACATGCTAGCTCCTCCTCACCGGCATGCTGGAGATGAACTCGTCCTCCTCTTCGTATGCTGCGGGCATAGACACTGCTCCACCAGCCGCTCGCATGCTTGGCAGCACGACGGCATTGCGAGGAGGGACTACTGACGATGTGAGCGGGCGAGTCTTCGGCTTCATGGCATAGGGATGGGGGGACACGATGGTGATGGGCGAGAAATGGTTGGCCGGAGCAGGCGGGCGCGGGCATGCGCAACAACGCGGCATATTGATTAGTGCGCATATGAAGCTTAGTTTAGTTTTATATAGGATTGGTCAAACTTAAAAGAACACCGTACTAGTACATGTAAACATTAGACTAAGGCCGAGTTCAGGAAAAAAACATAAGACTGAGGCAGCGCTTATAGTACCATATTAGTTAGCACAACATCGATACGGAATCCTGTGCAAGCGCGTGCACCGTAGCCGCGCGGTCGATCGAACGGTGCGCCACTGTGTCGCGCTTGAAGGACATCCACCGAACCTTTTTTTGTGTGTGAAAACAATCCCTGAATATTACTCTACTTTTTTTCCTGTAAAATTTCTTTACGCTACAATATTTCCATATATTTGAATTTAGCTTCAGTTCGTGCTTATATGGATTTGAAGTTTTAGGTGAGCCCTAGTTTTTTAATACTAATTCTGTGTGTATGACTAAGAGAGAACACATGTATGTGTCCATATGTGTGTTGTGGCGGACGGGCAATGTAGAGACGGTGTGTGTGTGATAGAGACATAGAGAGGTGTGAACGTGCAAATGATCATGCATGAGTGAGACATAGAGAGATGCCGATACATTGTGTATACATGAGAGAACGGTCTTCTATTTGTAATTGTGTGTGTACGAGAGAGAGGCAGTGAGGGAGAGAGAGAGAGAGAGAAAGAGAGAGAGAGAGAGGAGCATCCGTAACACAACAACCATCTCTCTCGATTTGTCCATCCTTCGCACAATCGCATGTAACACATGCATCAACGCACACATTTTGAAACCCTCACCTCGCCCCTGCCCACCTAAAGGCCCGCACATCGCTCTCTATCTCGCACGCACAATCTCTTTTTGAAAACCCTATTTAGCATGTAGCTTTCCATCACATACACACACATTCTCTCCACAGGTTTGATTTCTCTGAATATCTGGCACGCACGCACGCGCGCGCGCGCACACACACACACACACACACACACACACACTGCACACACCCACCCCCTCGCCTGAGCACACAATTCATCCCCATCCAATGTTATATGGCAACCACTCTCGCTTGTGCTTCTCTGCACCCCAGCATGCACACCACCTCAATCTTCAAAGAGGGCATCGAGGAGATTAAAGACGGCAACCACACTGCACTAGAGAATCCGGGGCCATTTGGAAGCAGAATGATGTGATGACGGCTGACTGACTCCTCCCCCTCTCTCTCCCGCACAAAATTATCAATCCCTCAACCCACGAGATCCTTCCCCTCTCGTCCATGTTTTTCCAGCTCTCTCATCAAACCCTTGTCTCTTCTCCTTCCACGTGTACAAAATCCGGAGGCACATGCATCTCATGTATATTACATGTCTCCATCTTTATCACAGACCTAACTTCTTCTTCTCTTTGTCTCTCTCTCCCGCCCTATCTGCTCCATCTTTGCAAGCTCTCTCTACACATTTCATTCACAGGGATGTGTTCAAAATGTTGCTTTTATAATGGATCATGTAGAGTTATGGTTGGTTTTGTTGCATCTTACAATGTAATAACTATGAAATGCATTTAGATTTTCATTTGACTGGGATTATGTGAGTTTGAGCATATTGTGAAGTACTATAGTGTTGGGAAAGGTAGCATGCAATTTCAAAAAAAATCCTATGCTCACGCAAGATCTATCTAGGAGATGCATAGCAATGAGAGGGGGAGAGTGTGTTCACGTACCCCCATAGACCAAAAGCGGAAGCGTTTGTTAACGCGGTTGATGTTTTCGAACTTCTTCTTGTTCCGACCGATCAAATACCGAATGTACGTCACCTCCGAGTTCTACACATGTTCAGCTCGATGACGTCCCTCGAACTCTTGATCCAGCAAAGTGTCGAGGGAGAGTTGCATCAGCACGACGACGTGGTGACGGTGATGGTGAAGTGATCCACGCAGGGCTTCGCCTAAGCACTGCGTGAATATGACCAGAGGCGTAAACTGTGGAGGGGGGCGCCGCACATGTCTAGGAATCAATATTGTGTGTTCTAGCGGTGTCCCCCACATATATATATAGGTTGGAGGCGAGGAGAGGGAGCCAAGGGGGCGCCCCAAGTAGAATCCTACTTGGGTGCCTCCCAATTTGGCATCCCCCTTACCATATCCACTGGAGGGGGAAGGAAGGAGGAGGGGAGATAAGGAAGGGGGAGGCTGAATCCCTTCCCTTCCTTTCTCTCTTCTCCTCTTTCCTTCCCCTTATTTTGGCCTACATGGGGCGCACTAGCCCCTTAGGGGCTGGTGTGTCCCACTCTTGGCCCATTAGGCCCATTTAGTTTTTCGGGGGGGAGGGGAGGGGATGCTGAAAGCACAAGTGCTCCCTGGGTGATTTTGGTAATTAATGACAACAACTCTCTTGTTGGACTAATACTTTCATCTAGTATATTTCAGATAAGTCCAATAGTGGAGTGGCATGGACAAGAGGATGTGGAACATCTTCAAGATGCAAAGGACAAAGGATTGGCTCAAGCTCAAAGCTGAGAACTCTACATTTTCTATTTTAGTGATCCAAGATCACATTGAATCTATAGGAAAGCCAATACTATTAAAAGGGGATGAGGTGTTGCTTAATGGCTTGCTTGCTCAACATGCTTACTGATATGCTCCAAAGCCCTCAACTACTTTCTCATATCCACATATGTCCAAAACCAAAAGTCAAACTCGGCCCACCGATTTGATCCATCCGGCGCCACCGAGTTCATTTAACATAGCCACTGCCAGAAACCCTAATCAAGTCGGTCACACCAATGGGATCTCGGTCTCACCGAGATGGGCTTGCAAACTCTCTGTTGTCTATTGCAACATTTCCGGCCCCACCGAGAATATGTAATCGGTCACACCGAGTTTGCCTGACCAACTCTCTGTTTTGCTTATTACCAAATCGGTCCCACCGAGTTGTGTAATCGGTCAAACCGAGATGAGGTTTTACCCTAACCCTTGCACATCGGTCCCACCGACTTTATCATATCGGTCCCACCAAAATTGCCTAACGGTCACGTTATGTACTAAATCAGTCCGACCGAGTTTTCTGATTCGGTCCCACCAAGCTTGGTATATTGTGTGTAACGGCAAGATGTTGTGTGGAGGCTATATATACCCCTCCACCCTCTCCTCATTCATGAGGGATGCCATCAGAACGTGCCTACACTTCCACTATTAATTTTCTGAGAGAGAGCGACCTACACATGTGTTGAGACCAAGATATTCCAATCCAACCATATGAATCTTGATCTCTAGCCTTCCCCAAGTTGCTTTCCACTCAAATCATATTTACACCAAATCCAATCCTATGAGAGTGAGTTGAGTGTTGAGGAGACTACCATTTGAAGCATAAGAGCAAGGAGTTCATCATTAACACACCATCTATTACCTTTTGGAGAGTGGTGTCTCCTAGATTTGTTAGGTGTCACTTGGAGCCTCCGACAAGATTGTGGAGTGAACCAAGGAGTTTGTAAGGGCAAGAAGATCGCCTACTTCGTGAAGATCTACCCTAGTGAGGCAAGTCCTTCGTGGGCGATGGCCATGATGGGATAGACAAGGTTGCTTCTTCGTGGACCCTTCATGGGTGGAGCCCTCCGTGGACTCGCGCAACTGTTACCCTTTGTGGGTTGAAGTCTCCATCAACATGGATGTACGATAGCACCACCAATCGGAACCACGCCAAAAACATCCGTGTCTCCAATTGCGTTTGCACACTCCAATCCCATCCCTTTACTTTCTTGCAAGTTGCATGCTTTACTTTCCGCTGCTCGTATACTCTTTGCATGCTTGCTTGATTTGTATTGTGAATGGTTAAACTTGTTCTTAAACTCCACCTAAACTTGAAAAACTTAAAAACTGCCAACTTTGTGTGTTAAGGGTCTATTCACCCCCCTCTAGACACCTCTTCTCGATCCTTTCAGATGCCCAGAACCCCTTCCCGTGACCCGATACGTACCCGATACCTCCGGAACACTTCCGTTGTCCACATACTATCGTCCTATATATCAATCTTTACCTCTCGATTATTTTGAGACTCCTCGTCATGATCGTGATCTCATTCGGGACTCCGAACAACATCCGGTCACCAAATCACATAACTCATATAATACAAATTGTCATCGAGCATTAAGCGTGCGGACCCTATGGGTTCAAGAACTATGTACACATGACTGAGACACCTATCCGGTCAATAACCAATAGAGGAACCTAGATGCACATATTGGCTCCCACATATTCTAGGAAGATTTTTGTCGGTTGAACCGTTATGACAACATACGTTATTCCCTTTGTCATCAGTATGTTACTTGCCCGGGATTCGATCGTCGGTATCTTCATACCTAGTTCAATTTCGTTACCGGCAAGTCTCTTTACTCATTCTATAATGCATCATACTACAACTAACTCATTAATCACTTTTCTTGCAAGGCCTCTTATGATGTGCATTACCGAGAGGGCCCAGAGATACCTCTCCGATACTTGAAGTGACAAATCCTAATCTCGATCTATGCCAACCCAACAAACACCTTCGGAGATACATGTAGAGCATCTTTATAATCACCCAGTTACGTTGTGACATTTGATAGCACACAAGGTATTCCTACAGTATCCGGGAGTTGCATAATCTCATAGTCGGAGGAATATGTATTTGACATGAAGAAAGTAGTAGCAATAAAACTGAACGATCATTATGCTAAGCTAATGAATGGGTCTTGTCCATCACATCATTCTCCTAATAATGTGATCCCGTTCATCAAATGGCAATACATGTCTATGTCTAGGAAACTTAACCATCTTTGATTAACGAGCTAGTCAAGTAGAGGCATACTAGGGACACAGTGTTTTGCCTATATATCCACACATGTATCAAGTTTCCATTTAATACAATTCTAGCATGAATAATAGACATTTATCATGATATAAGGAAATATAAAATAACAACTTTATTAATGTTTCTAGGGCATATTTCCTTCAGTCTCCCACTTGCACTAGAGTCAATAATCTATTTCACATCGCCATGTGATTTAACACCAATAGTTCACATCTGTATGTGATTAACACCCATAGTTCACATCATCATGTGACCAACACCCAAAGGGTTTACTAGAGTCAATAATCTAGTTCACATTGCTATGTGATTAACACCCAAAGAGTACTAAGGTGTGATCATGTTTTTCTTGTGAGAGAAGTTTAGTCAACGGGTCTGCCACATTCAGAGCCGTATGTATTTTGCAAATTTTCTATGTGTACAATACTCTGCATGGAGCTACTCTAGCTAATTACACCCACTTTCAATATGTATCCATGTTGAGACTCATAGTCATCTGGATCATTGTAAAAGCTTGCATCGACGTAACTCTTTACGACGAACTCTTTATCACCTCCATAACCATGAAATATTTCCTTAGTCCTCTTAGGTAACTAAGGGTAACTTTGACCACTGTCCAGTGATCCACTCCTGGATCACTATCTTACCCCCTTGCCAAACACATGATAAGGTACACAATAGGTCTGGTACACAACCATAACATACTTTATAGAACCTATGGCCGAGGCATAGGGAATGCCTTTCATTCTCTTTCTATTTTCTGATGTGGTCGGGTTTTGAGTCTTACTCAACTTTACACCTTGCAACACAGGCAAGAACTCCTTCTTTGACTGATACATTTTGAACTTCTTCAAAACTTTATTAAGGTATGTGATTTGTGAAAGTCATATTAAGCGTCTTGATCTATCTCTATAGATCTTGATGCCCAAAATATAAGCAGCTTCACCGAGGTCTTTCATCAAAAAACTTTTATTAAAGTATCCTTTTATGCCATCCAGAAATTCTATATCATTTCCAATCAACAATATGTCATGCACATATAATATTAGAAATGCTACAGAGCTCCCACTCACTTTCTTGTAAATACAGACTTCTCCAAAAGTCTGTATAAAACGATATGCTTGGATCACCTCATCAAAGCATATATTCCAACTCTGAGATGCTTGCACCAGTCCATAAATGGATCACTGGAGCTTGCACACTTTGTTAGCACATTTAGGATTGACAAAACCTTATGGTTGCATCATATGCAACTCTTCTTTAATATCCATTAAGGAATGCAGTTTTGACATCCATTTGCCAGATTTCATAATCATAAAATGTGGCAATTGCTAACATGATTCAGACAGACTTAAGCATCGCTACGGGTGACAAAGTCTCATTGTAATCAACTCCTTGAACTTTGTCTAAAACCTTTTGCGACAAGTCAAGCTTTGTAGATAGTGACTTTACTATCAGCATCAGTCTTCTTCTCGAAGATCCATTTATTCTCAATGGCTTGACGATCATCGGTTAGTCCAACAAAGTCCACACTTTGTTCTCATATATGGATCTTATCTAAGATTTTATGGCCTCAAGACATTTATAGGAATCTGGGCTCATCATAGCTTCTTCACAGTTTGTAGGTTCGTCATGGTCAAGTAACATGACTTCCAGAACAGGATTGCCATACCACTCTGGTGCAGATCGTGATCCGGTTGACCTACGAGGTTCAGTAGTAACTTTATCTAAAGGTTCATGATCATTATCATGAGCTTCCTCTCTAGTTTGTGTAGGCATCACATGAACGGATTTTTTGGATGAGCTACTTTCCAAATTGAGAGAAGGTACAATTACCTCATCAAGTTCTACTTTCCTCCCACTCACTTATTTCGAGAGAAACTCCTTCTCTAGAAAGGTTCCATTCTTTGCAATAAAGATCTTGCCTTTGGATCTATGGTAGAAGGTGTACTCAACAATTTCTTTTGGGTATCCTATGAAGACACACTTCTCCAATTTGGGTTCGAGCTTATCAGGTTGAAGCTTTTTCACATAAGCATCACAACCCCAAATTTTAAGAAACAACAACTTAGGTTTATTGTCAAACCACAGTTCATACAGTGTTGTATCAACGGTTTTAGATGGTTCCCTATTTAATGTGAATGCATCTGTATCTAATGCATATCCCCAAAACGATAGTGGTAAATCAGTGAGATACATCATAGATCGCACCATATCTAATAAAGTACGGTTACGACATTCGGACACACCATTATGCTGTGGTGTTCCAGGTGGCGTGAGTTGTGAAACTATTCCACATTGTTTTAAATGAAGGCCAAACTCGTAACTCAAATATTCTCCTCCGTGATGAGATTGTAGAAACTTTATTTTCTTGTTACGATGATTCTTCACTTCACTCTTAAATTCTTTGAACTTTTCAAATGTTTTAGACTTGTGTTTCATTAAGTAGATATACCCATATCTGGTCAAATCATCTGTGAAGGTCAGAAAATAATGATACCCGCCGCGAGCCTCAACACTTATCGGACCGCATACATTGGTGTGTATTATTTTCAATAAGTCATTGGCTCGCTCCATTGTTCGGAGAACGGAGTTTTATTCATGTTGCCTATGAAGCATGGTTCGCAAGTATAAAATGATTCATAATCAAGTGATTCCCAAAGGCCATCAGCATGGAGTTTCTTCATGCGCTTTACACCAATATGACCCAAACGGCAGTGCCACAAATTTGTTGCACTATCTGTCGGCGTTCTGGATATGGGGGTATCCAGCCCTTCTTGCCCGCGGCCCACCGCGTGGCTACATCGACAGCTTGGTACGGCCCAGCTTCAACATCAACAACTCAACGCCCTCTCGAGGGTCCAAGCCTTGCGAGGTGGACGACGCCAAGACCCCTGAGGGGATCGGCCTCCTCAGGCTGCCTCCCGAGGGGTGGAGAGTTCTATGCAAGGTATTACTCACAAGGCTCTGCTGACGTGAGCCATGACGACCAAGGCCAGGCGGGCACCAGGCGGGCGTAGATTGCAAGCTTCCTCTTCGGTGCAAAGGAGGCAAGCCACAGGAGCGGAGTCCCGAGGAATGAGCCAAAGGTTTCCATTCTGGTGCAACAAGACCAAGACCGCCAGGACGGCAGGATGGAGGTCATCACCGAGCCCACCCCAGCGTCATGACCAGAGGCTTTTCGCACGCAAAGACTACTTTTATCAGGATAAGCTGTACTACTTTTCCCCTTTCAAATCCAGCTGTTGTGGGATCTCTTCCCGTGAACATTTGGGAAGAGGACCAAGGCCACTATAAATAGGACTTAGCCACCACCATAGAGACGGACGGATTCGATCGGGTTCACATCCCCACGGCTCTATCGAGCTCAAGAACAACAGCTCCTAAGGCCGGTTCATCCACTTTACTAGTTCATCCCTAGCCCTCCGGGGCAATCCACCAAAACTCTAGAGTAGGGTATTGCACCGCAAGGTGGCCCGAACCAGGATAAACTGCTTTGTCTCTTCGAGCTTGTCGTGCTAGGCTTAGGAGGATCGCGAGTAGGCAGACTGGGTAGGTTGAGATCTCCGCACGCACCCCAGAGTTCAAACCTCTCAAGGGTTTGCGAAACCCGTAATCCGACATTTGGCGCGCCGGGTAGGGATGCATTGGAAATCTTCCGCCCCAACCGCCAAATCGCGCCACCAACGCCAATGGCGACAACTCCTCTGTCGACCCAGCTGACACGCACTCCCAAAGAAGCACCGGGGCTGCGCTGTTTCACCCTCTCCTTGCGGAAGGTGCGGTGGCCTCCCAAGTTTTGACCAGAGATGCCGCTACGCTACGACGGTGCGGCGGATCCGGCCGCCTTCCTCCATGCATATGAGGAGACAGTCTGGTCGGTCGGCGGAGATGACAAGGTGAAGGACAACTCGCGCCCCATGGCCCTCGTAGGCGCTCCGCGCGCCTCGTTACTCAATCTACCGACGTCCTCTATGGCCTCCTAGGACGAGCTGTGCGACCTCTTCCTCGGCCGCTACGCGGCACCGGCGCCCCCCGTCGTTGCAGCTCTCCTAGGTGGCTCACAGGCACCGCCCTCCGACCGCCACATCAAGCAGTTCTACCGACAAGTAAGCGCCGCCCAGGCGGGCTCGGGGGCTCCCCTGGGCTAGGCAGCGCCCAAGGTCGACCTACCTTCGGCCTCGAGGATCATCTGGCCACCATGACGGGATCAGGCGCTCTCCCGATGCTTTGCACCCCCACCATCTGCAATGTGGCGGTCACCAGGACCCTCATCAACGGCGGAGCTGGCCTCAACGTGCTCTCCGCGGAGGCATTCGGCCTGCTGCACGTGCCACCCAGCCGACTCCGCCCCTCCAAGCCTTTCTCAGGGGTCGGCAGCGGCTCCACCAGCCCCCTAGGGCAGATCCGCTTCCCTGTCACCTTCAGGACCCGCGACAACTACCGCACCGAGCTCGTCGACTTCGACATTTCCTAGATCGACCTGCCATACAACGCCATCTTGGGGTACCCGGCCTTGGGCCAGTTTATGGCAGCGACTCAACCTGCATATAACATCATGAAGATGCCTGGCAGCAACGGTGTCCTCACGGTGGCGGGGGACACCAAAGGTGCGTCGCAGGCCCTCAAGCTCGCCTTCAGGTCAGCGACATCTGTGCTGCCTGACGAGAAGGGGGATCTGGAGGCCCCACAAGTGGCGCCAGCCAAGAAGTAGTTGTTCTCCCAAGACCAAGCCGATACGAAGCAAGTGCTGGTCTGTGAGGAAGGAACGGCCAGCGGCACCTTCACCATAGGGGCTGGCCTCCCTCGGGACCAAGAGGAAGCGTTGGTCAACTTCCTGCGAGCCAACAAGGATGTATTTGCTTGGGAACCCAAACACCTGGCTGGGGTCCCAAGGGGAATAATCGAGCACCACCTGAAGGTACGCCCAAATGTGTGACCAGTGAAGCAGAAGGCATGATGTCAGTCTGCCGAGAAGGCCTTCATCGTCCAAGAAACCCGCAAGCTACAAGTAGCAGGGGTCATCAGGGAGGTATGATACCCGGAGTGGCTGGCGAATCCCGTCATCGTCCCCAAGAAAGGAGGGAAGGAGCGCATGTGTGTTGACTTCACCAACCTCAACAAGGCTTGCCCGCAAGATCCCTTCCTACTTCCCCGCATCGACTAGATCATGGACTCCACCGTCTAGTGCGACATGTTGTGCTTCTTGGATGCCTTCTTGGGCTACCACCAGATCAAGATGGCCGTGTAAGATGTGGAGAAGACGGCATTCCTAGCCCCCCGCGGGGTTTCTTGCTACACCTGCATGCCCTTCGGGTTGCGTAATGCCGGGGCAACCTTCCAGCGACTGATGAATATTGCCCTGGGCTTGCAGCTCGGGAGAAACGCAGAGGCCTATGTTGATGATATAGTGGTAAAGTCTTAGGAGGCCAGGACCCTGATAGCAGATCTGGAGGAGACGTTTGCCAGCCCACGCAAGGTGGATCTTCGACTCAATCCCGAGAAGTGTGTGTTTGGGGTTCCCTCTGGCAAGCTACTGGGCTTCTTGGTGTCACATAGAGGGATCAAGGCCAACCCAGAGAAGGTCAAGTCAATAGAGGACATGAGCCCCCCACAGACACTGAAGGAGATGCAGAAGCTGGCGGGCTGTGTAACCTTGATTGGGTGTTTCGTTTCCAAGCTGGGGGAGCGCGCCCTCCATTCTTCAAGCTAATTAAAAGGAAGGAGCCGTTCGAGTGGACCCCGAAGGCAGATATAGCCTTTCAAGACCTGAAGAGATATCTGACCAACCCGCCAGTGATGGTGGCACCGTGCCCTCTCGAGCCCTTGGCGCTTTATCTGGCAGCCACCCCTCACTCAGCCAGCGCCGCCCTGGTGGCGCTGAGGAAGGAGTGCCCATCCAAGAAACCTCAGCAGGATGCACAACCATCGAGCGAGACACATCACCCTCATGACGGTGTGCCTGGGGCCTCGACCGACCCGGTGGTAGAAATTTCTCCCGAGGCCACGATCGCCCCCGTGGCCATCGGGGCTCCCGAGGGCGGACCTCGCGAAGCCATGGAAGACCCGCGCCCTCACGAAGAACAAGACTGCGCTGATTCCTCCCCCCTCATCGAGCACCCTGTCTACTTCGTCAGCACGGTACCGAGGGAGGCCCGGGTGCGCTACCCCATGCCTCAGAAACTCCTGCTCACGCTCCTGGTCGCCTCCCGAAAATTGCGCCACTACTTTCAAGGCCACCCATCAAGGTTGTTTCGGCGTACCCTTTGGAGAGGGTGCTTCAGAGCCCGAATGCCGCCGAGCGAGTTGTTGAATGGAACATCGAGCTTCGGGCGTTCAATCTCGAGTTCAGCACCACCAGGGTCATCAAGGGTGCGGCCCTCGCGGACTTCCTGGCCGAGTGGACTGACACTACCGACCATGGAGTAAGCGAGGACCGCTCCCTCTTGCCAGGAGACGAGGAACCGAATAGATGGATCATGTACTTTGATGGGGCATTTGCGCCAGAAGGCGCAGGAGCAGGGGCCGTCTTCATCTCACCCACCAAGGACAAGCTCTACTACGCGGTGCAGCTCTGCTTCCAGCAGGGCGAGAAGGTCTCCAATAACATTGCAGAATTCGAAGGCCTGCTTGCCGGACTCAGGGCCGCAGCAGCGCTGGGGGTGAAGCGCCTCACCATCAAGGGCGACTCTCAGCTCCTCGTCAACTTCTCCAACAAGGAGTACACGCCTAAGGACGAGCACATGGAGGCGTACCTAGAAGAGGTGTGCAAGATGGAGAAGCGGTTCATGGGCGTGCAGCTGCAGCACGTGCCGCGCGGAACGAACAAGGAAGCAGACAACATCGCCAAGAGAGCCTCCCCCAGGCTCCCTCAGGAGCCGGGGGTGTTTGAGGAGCGGCTCTTCAAGCCGTCTGCGACTCCCCACACCACGATTCCAGCACCGCTGCTACGTCTTGAGCTTGTGTTGGTTTTCCTTGAAGAGGAAAGGGTGATGCAGCAAAGTAGCGTAAGTATTTCCCTCAGTTTTTGAGAACGAAGGTATCAATCCAGTAGGAGGCTCCTCAAAAGTCCCACGCACCTACACATACAAACAAGAACTCACAACCAATGCAATAAAGGGGTTGTCAATCCCTTCACGACCACTTGCGAAAGTGAGATCTGACAGAGATAATATGATAAGATAAATATTTTTGATATTTTCATGATATAGATAGGAAAAGTAAAGATGCAAATAAAAGTAGATTGAAAGCTTATATGATAAGAGATAGACCCGGGGGCCATAAGTTTCACTAGTGGCTTCTCTCAACATAGCATAAGTATTACGGTGGGTGAACAAATTACTGTCGAGCAATGGATAGAAAAGCGAATTGTTATGAGATTATCTAGGCATGATCATGTATATAGGCATCATGTCCGTGACAAGTAGACCGACTCCTGCCTGCATCTACTACTATTACTCCACACATCCACCGCTATCCAGTGTGCATCTAGAGTATTAAGTTCATAAAGAACAGAGTAACACATTAAGAAAGATGACATGATGTAGAGGGATAAACTCATGCAATATGACATAAACCCCATCTTTCTATCCTCGATGGCAACAATAGAATACGTGCCTTGCTGCCCCTGCTGTCACTGGGAAAGGACACCGCAAGATTGAACCCAAAGCTAAGCACTTCTCCCATTGCAAAAAAGATCAATCTAGTAGGCCAAACCAAACTGATAATTCGAAGAGACTTGCAAAGATAACTTAATCACACATAAAAGAATTCAGAGGAGATTCAAATATTTCTCATAGATAAACTTGATCATAAACCCACAATTCATCGGATCTCGACAAACACACCGCAAAAAGAGTTACATCGAATAGATCTCTAAGAAGATCGAGGAGAACTTTGTATTGAGATTCAAAGAGAGAGAAGAATCCATCTAGCTAATAACTATGGACCCGAAGGTCTGTGGTAAACTACTGACAACTCATCGGAAGGGCCTCGGAGATGATGTAGAGGCCCTCCATGGTCGATTCCCCCTCCGGCGGAGTGCCGGCGAACGCTCTAAGATGGGATCTCGCAGATACAGAAGGTTACGGCGGTGGAAATACTTTTTCGTGGTGCTCCTTGATTGTTTCAGGGTACGTGGGTATATATAGGAGGAAGAAGTAAGTCGGTGGACGCTCGAGGGGGCGCGCCCACCTGTAGGGGGCGCGCCGGGCACCCTCGTGGCCGCCTCCTCTGTTGCTTGACGTCCACTCCAAGTCCCCTAGATCACGTTTGTTCCAAAAAGATCGCTCCAGAAGGTTTCATTCCATTTGGACTCTGTTTGATATTCCTTTTCTTCGAAACACTGAAATATGCAAAAAACAGCAATTCAGGCTGGGCCTCCGGTTAGTAGGTTAGTCCCAAAAATGATATAAAAGTGTAAAGTAAAGCCCATAAACATCTAAAACGGGGAATATAATAGCATGAACAATCAAAAATTATAGATACGTTGGAGACGTATCAACCGCCTCAGGAGGACTTGCCTCAGGCACCTGGGATGGGCGCCCCAGCCTGCGGCCACCCCTCGGGGGCCCTTCTGTTGCTTGCCCTCAAGCCTCAGGAGGGTGCTGGACCGAAGAGTTCAAGGTGTACTTGCTTCAAGGGACCTTGCCAGAGAAGGAGGAGGACGCCGAGCGCGTGGCCCGTCAAGCCACCACGTACTACATCCAGGATGGTGAGTTATATCGCAAGAGGCCCAATGACGTTTTGTTGTGGTGCATCTCCAGGGAACAGGGGCTCGAGCTGCTAACGGACATACATGGCGGCGACTGTGGGAATCATTCCCCGTCACACACTCTGGTGGGCAAGGCGTTCTGCAGCGGCTTCTACTGGCCCACCGCGCTCAACGACGCCGCAGAGCTGGTGCGCTCCTGTGAAGCATGCCAGTTCCACGCCAAGCAAATCCACCAGCCCGCGCAAGGCCTCCAGACAATCCCGCTCACATGGCCGTTCGCGGTCTGGGGGCTAGACATCTTGCGGCCGTTCCCTCGAGCGCCAGGGGGCTACCGATACCTCTACGTCGCCATCGACAAGTTCACCAATTGGGCGGAGGTAGAAGCTGTGCGCACCATCCCAGCTGGATCGGCCGTCAAGTTCATCATGGGAATTGTGAGCCGGTTTGGGGTCCCTGACCGCATCATCACCGGCAACGGCTCATAGTTCACCAGAAACCTTTTCAAAACATATTGTGCTAACCTTGGAATTCAGATATGCTACGCCTCAGTGGCGCACCCACGGAGCAACGGCCAGGCCGAGCGGGCTAATGTATAAGTCCCGAGGGGACTCAAGACCAGGACCTTCAAGAAGAAGCTCGAGGCCTATGGCAGGGGATGGCTGCACGAGCTGTAGTCCGTGTTGTGGTCCATTTGTACCACCGCAACCAAGCCAACAGGAGAGACACCGTTCTTCCTCGTCTATGGAGCAAAAGCGGTTCTCCCTCACGAGGTCAAGCATCACTCCATGCGGGTCCTGGCGTTCGACGAGGCACGCCAGGACACCACGCGTGGGATGGATCTCGTGCTGGGGGAGGAATGTCGCCATTAGGCCTTGCTCCGGGCGGCGAGGTACCAGCAGGCGCTGCGGCGATACCACTACCGCAGCGTCCGCCCCAGGACGTTAGAGGTGGGCGACCTCGTCCTGACGCGGGTGCTCTCCAGGGAGGGGCTGCACAAGCTCTCTCCCATGTGGGAGGGCCCATTTAGGATTTTCCGTGTCTCTAGGCCTGGCGCCGCGCGCCTGGAGACACAGGACAGGGTCCCCATCTAGAACGCCTGGAACATCTAGCACCTCCGGAAGTTCTACCACTGAAGAAAGGCTCTGGCATGTCAAGAAAGGCTCCGGCCTGTGAACGTCTCCACTCGTGATGCTCTCATGTAATAATGTGTGGGGCTGTACACGCCCCAGAGTCTCCTAAGAGTCGCCCTGGGGCCTCATGGGGGCTCCCTCCTACGTCTTAGTGGCAGCACATAGCTCCGCGCTGGTGAGAAGACCAGATTAGGTGCCAGGCGCGGTTGTTCATTTGCTTTCCGAAGTTGCTTGCAGTTTATAGTGATCTTTCAATGGATTTGGTATTTTCAAACTCTGGCTCCTTAAGCTGTTTCCTTCTCCTAAGCTAAATTTGGCATGAGGGCATGAGAGAGGTGGCATTCACCTGTCAGTTCCTCTCGCGCGCCTCGCTCGTGGGGCTAGGCAGGTGTGTGCACCTCGGACCTGCCCTTGCGCGCGCGCACCACACCGAACCCTGGTGCTTGAGCTCCATCCTTGCCAGGAACCCTCGATCAAGCTCACAGGCACCAGCACCCCTCATATCCGTGCCCCCCTGGTAGTGCGACGCGGTGCATCAAGTCCAAGCTAAACTATGGCAGGGGGCTCGCATAGGATGGAGTGAGCCACTCATCAGTTTTTCCCTTCCTTTGCAAGCAGACCTGCAATGACTCCGCAGCGGCTCCTGAGACCCCAAGGCGTCTCCCGGGGTCTGCAACCCATGGCTCCCTGGGAAAGGGGGCTCTGTTGAGTACCTAAGGCCAGGTTTTCGCGAGGAGAAAAACTACTACGCACATATCAAGCTAAGTTTTCCTACCTTAGCTTACTCAGATCGCAAACGTTACAACACAACATCAAGATAGCAAGCGTAGCATAAAGGGCATAACTATCATAGTTCATTGCATGCCCCCGCATGACACATCTTTCTTTTTTCGAATTACAGGAGAAAGGAAAAGCTAAACAAAGAGGGCCCGAAGGCGTATGAGCTCGGCACCAGCGCCACATCCTCAAGCAACGCCTGAAGGTGGCCCGGCGCTTCACTAGTTCTCCCATAGGTGACCTAGGGCTGCCAGTCTTGAGTCCAAGTTCACCGGCCCCCAGCCTCACGCCGGGCTCCTCCAGCTTCACTAGAGCGCCGTGGCGGGACGAACCACCGACGTCCTCGACCCGAGCACGGCGACGTGGGGGTTAGTCGTAGCCACCACTGCTCGAGCTCTCATCCGAGGAAGAGCTGCTGTCGCGGGAGGAGGATCACGCGCCGCCAAGACCAAGCTCATCGTCGCCACCTTCATCATCACTGCCATCCTCCGGGCAGCACCCCATGCGGCGGCCGTCCTCCCTGAACACCCTCACATAGAGGGGACGCCAGGCCGTTGTACTTGAAGTGGAGGGTGCACCTTCCGCCTAGGCCACGCGTGTGGGCGAAAGTCTGCCAGCCGCGGGCCAGGACCATGCTGCCCGAGGCGTCGACCTCAGCACCAACCCATGAAGCTTTGCTGTAGCAGCCGTCGGCCTGCAGCCAAAGACCGTCAAGCCTCGAGGAAGGAAGCTCGCCGGAGAAGAAACGCAGAAGCCGGAGTGAGGTGCCGATCGGGCTCTCCGACCACACCACGAATTCAGGGAGCATGTCCAGCAAGGAGAAGAGCGGCCGAGGCGGGCTCACGATCGTCGCGCGCCTCCCTTCGTCATGGGGGCTGCTCCGAAGTTGGTGGCCCCCACCGCGAGAAGAGGTGCCATCGCGGGCACCACGAGGAGTGCCGGCTCTTGGGGGTGCGCGCCCGCGCCCCCTAGGGGCCGCCTTGGGAGCCACTGGATGCTTGCAGGGACGACCGCGACCTCTCTTGGGAGGCGGAGCGGCAGGCCCCTCCTTGGAAGCCTTCCTCTTCTCAGCCGTTGAAAACCTCCCCGTCGACGCCATGGGAGCAAGATAGACAAGAGGAGAAGCAGGCGGAAGCAAGACAAAGGAGAGATGGGAGAGGGGCTCTGCCCCTCCCTCACATCAATAGCCAAGGGAGGCCAACCGCCGGCCTCCACGACCTCGCGCCATCGAGATCTTCTGTATGCCGCATTGTCTCGTCAAGTCGAACAGTTGCCGAGGCAGCATGGGGAAGCGGAGTCGCCCACGTCCCATCAATTGCCACAGGTCATCAAGGCTGCAGGAGGTTAGCGCCTGCGGTGCTCCGCACTTGCCCTTTGGCTTCGCCTGGAAGCCAAGTCCGAGCGCGCCTTGTGCCCGGGGGCTACTACCGGCATTCTGGATATGGGGGTATCCATCCCTTCCTCCCCGCGGACCACCGTGTGGCTCCATCGACGACCTGGTATGGCCCAGCATCAGCATCAACAACTCAAGACCCTCGTGAGGGGACAAGCCTCGTGAGGCGGACGACGCCAAGACCCCCGAGGGGATCGACCTCCTTAGGCTGGCTCCCGACGGGAGGAGAGTTCTATGCAAGGTATACCTCACGAGGCTCAGCTGACGTGAGCCATGACAACCAAGGCTAGGCGGGCGCAGAACGTAGGTTTCCTCTTCGGTGCAAAGGAGGCAAGCCAGAGTCACGGAGTCCCGAGGAATCAGCCAAAGGTTTCCATTCTGGTGCAACAAGACCAAGACCGCCAGGACGGAGGTCATCGCCGAGCCCACTGCAACGTCACGACCAGAGGCTTTTTACAGGCGAAGACTACTTTTGTCAGGATAAGCTATACTACTTGTCCCCTTTCAAGTCCAACCGTTGTGGGATCACTTCCCGCCAACATTTGGGAAGAGGACCAAGGTAACTATAAACAAGACTTAGCCACCACCATAGAAACGGACGGATCCGATCGGGTTCACATCCCCACCGCTCTTTCAAGCTCAAGAACACCTCACCTCCTGAGGCTAGTTCATCCACTTTACTAGTTCATCCCCAGCCCTCCGAGGCAATCCACCAAAACGCTGGAGTAGGGTATTACACTGTAAGGTGGCCCGAACCAGGATAAACTGATGTGTCTCTTTGTCTCTTCAAGCTTGTCGTGCTAGGATTAGGAGGATCGCGAGCAGGCAGGCTAGGTAGGTTGAGATCTCCGCACGCACCCCAGAGTTCGAACCTCTCAAGGGTTTGCAGAACCCGTAATCCGACACTATCATTATAACCTTTGCATCTTTTGGCATCAATATTATGAATATGTGTATCACTATGACCGAGATTCAATAAACCATTAACATTGGGTGTATGACCATAGAAGGTTTTATTCATGTACACAGAATAACAATTATTCTCTGTCTTAAATGAATAATCGTATTGCCATAAAAACGATCCTATCTTGTTCATGCTCAACGCAAACACCAAATAACATTTATTTAGCTTTGACACTAATACCAAAAGTATAGGGAGTGTGCGATGATGATCATATCAATCTTGGAAGCACATCCAACACACATCTGTCAGATTTCAGGATCCGACAACCCTTGAGAGGTTCGAACTCTGGGATGCGTGTGGAGATCTCAACCTGCCCAGCCAGCCTATTCGCGATCCTCCGTAGCCTAGCGCGTAGAGCTCACAGAGACACGGACACAAAGATTTATACTGGTACGGGCCACCGTTGTGGTGTAATACCCTACTCCAGTGTGGTGTGGCGGATTGCCTCGAGGGGCTATGGATGAACTAGTACAAAGGATGAACTAGCCTCAGGAGGTGAGGTGTTCTTGAGCTGGTGTGGTGCTCGGGGTGGAATGGATCTCTCCCCCACTATGGTGGTGGCTAAGTCCTATATATAGTGGCCTTGGTACTCTTCCCAAATATGAGAGGGAAGGGATTCCACAACAGCGGGATTTGAAAGGGGACAAGTAGTAAAGTCTATCCTGACAAAAGTAGTCTTCGCCTGCGAAAAGCCTTTGGTCGTGACGCTGTGGTGGGCTCGGTGATGACCTTCGTCCTACCATCCTGGAGGTCTTGGTCTTGTTGCACCAGAATGGAAACCTTTGGATGATTCCTCGGGACTCCACGCCTGTGGCTTGCCCCACTTGCGCCGAAGAGGAAACCTGCGCTCTGCACCCGCCTGGTCTTGGTCGTCACAGCTCACGTCAGCTAAGCCTCATGAGGTAGCTGCATAGAACTCTCCGGCCCTCAGGAGCCCTCCCGAGGAGGCCAACTCCTTCAGGGGTCTTGGCGTCATCCGCCTCGCGAGGCTTGGCCCCTCGCAAGGGTCTTGCTACATTGGTGTTGAAGCTGGCTGTACTAGGCTGTCGATGGAGCCACTGGGTGGGCCGCAGGCAGGCAGGAATGGATACCCCCAAATCCAGGATGCCGGCAGTAGCCCCTGGGCCCAAGGCGCGCTCGGACTTGGCTTCCAAGCGAAGCCAAAAGGCAAGGGCGGAGTGCCACGGTACCCATCAGCCTGCGGCCCTGAAGACACGTGGCGGTTGATGGGACATGGGCATCTCCACTTCCCCATGCCGCCTTGATATCCTGTAGACCCAGGTGCCGCCCGTTGTCAGCGTAGCTCGCGCTTCGTGGTGTACCGTGCCTAACTCTCATTTCTTCCTCCCCAATCTCACCACCGCGTCCACAGATATGGTGTCAGCGTGTTGTCCTCTCTTGGTATTCGCCATGGCTCCCAAGCTAAGGAAGAAGAAGGTGAAGCCATGCGTGCCAGCCTGTCCTCCACCGGCCCTGGAGCCGGCCCATGAGCAGTCGACGGTGATCAATAAGGAAGGGCTGGACAAGTTTCGCTATGTGCTCGCCGCCAAATCCAATGAGAGGGGGGGTGGAGCAACGGCTGCCCGCGCTGCGTCTTGGCGGACCAGACAGATGAGTGCCATTGAGATTCCCATCCATCTCCATGCTCTTCTTGCTGGATTGATTCCTCCCTTCTCCCCTTTCTTCAGCACCCTGATGTCGCATTACCAGATCCACCTGCTTCATCTGGATTCTCGCTCCGTCATCCTTCTCACCTTCTTCGCCTTCCTCTGCGAGGCCATGATGGGCATCACTCCCTCCATGGCCTTGTTTCGGCATTTCTTCCTGCTCTGGCTGGTGGATGCACGCCAGCGCTCTGGGTGCGCGACCTTCGAAGCCATGGCCATGACCGCCAGTTTGGGGATCGACTTCGAGTCCTCGCCTGCCGCAAAGGGATTCAGGAAGCAGTGGATTCTGATGGATGCCCGCGCATTCATCCCCCTGCTCACGATTCCTGGGTTGCCGGCTTCACCAAGCTCTGGCTAGTGCCATGAGAAGCTCACTGACCGGTGTCTTGCTTTCATTTGGAAGAGGTTGGCGAGACTTCAGGAGCTGGGGTGACGGCACCAATGGTGGTGAAGGAGTTCGTGAAGCAGCGCATAGCTCCTCTCCAGCGCCATGCTCGCCCGATGTGGGACTTCAGTGGCACCAAGGATCCGATGAGGCTGCAGAAGCCGTCGCTTGCTGCCGATACCTTGAGCGTGGTGCTCAAGCTCCTGACTGGTGAGCCCGAGCCTGCTAACATCCCGGGGGTGGCTGCCTCCTTTATCTGTGCTCAAACAAGGAGGCCTTCGCGGGGCAGATGCCCCTATTTGATTAGTGGGGGTTGCTTCCCGAGGGCATTGAGGGGCCCCATGAGAATCCAGTCTTCGTGGCTCCTCTCCTGATCGACCCTGCTGCACGTGCCCCAAGTGTGGAGGCAGTGGACGCGCGCCTCCGTCAGCTGTCGAGAACTCCTCTGGAGGCTCAGCCTCGTTAGAGGCTGAGGAGCCTCAGGCTTCTGGGGTCATGGAAGGGGCTACTGCAGAGCCTGCGCAACACCAAGCTCTGGAGGCAGAAGCCTCTGACACCCGATACGTTGGCTCCAGAGCTGCCGCTGGCGACGAGGATCCCACCAATGGCCCCGGAGCTATGAGCCAGGAAGCCACGCCAGGCGCCCCTGTCCTCGGGACCCTTGCTCCAGATATCATGCCGGGCGCTCCCCCTCCTGAGGATTGCCCGTCGGGACCAGGTCGGTGCCGCCTGTGCCTTGAGTCGCTCCTGAAGAGGAAGAGGTCCCCGTGCCGTGATGATAGCACCCGTCGGCCGCTGAAGCCGAAGACATATGTGGCCGTCGACGAGTAAGTACCTTCGCTCCTGATCTCCAAATGCACAGTGTTTTCTCATGGCTGGGGTTTTGCAGGATCTTCATGAAGACAAAACCTCGGGAGGCGGGCACCCCCAAGAGCTCCAGCATGGCGCAGGCGTGCAGCCCCCAGTGCCCTGAACCTGCACAGGGTGTGAGTCCAGCTCTCTCCAGCACGACGTCGTGAGGGTGCACCGGGACTAAGCCCCATGTTCTCTCCCCCCACGACTCTGTCCGCAAGGGGAAGGGTGCGCCGGTGATTCTTCCTCTTGTCCTTGCAGGCAGGGGGCGTTCTCTGGACAGCCTTCATCTTCAAGTTGCGGGGCCCCACCAGCCAGCCCCCAGCCAGGGACTGGCGGAGCCCCCAGCGCCTCCCGAACAACCTCCGGAGCCGGTGAAGATCTTGGCAAAGAGCTCGTGCTTGCTCGCGGGGCGTAGTGCGGTGCGCTTCGGGTTCTTCGGTGAAGCGATGCATGCGATGGTCCATCTTGGTGGGGATCTCGCCAACATCGACACCAGGCTTGAAGCAGAGAAGCGCCGCTTGGAGGGTGCATGGCAGCGGTTGAAGATGGCCATCAACCTTGGGAAGCTTCAGCGAGACGAAGCCGAAGTGCGCGTGGAGGCCTCGCTCGCGGCTTCTCGAGAAGCTTGCGCTTGCGCCATGGAAGAGGCCGAGGCTGCCAACGGTCGTCGCGAGGCGGCTGAGGAGCGGGAGCGAGATCTTCTGTCTTCGAGTGTTGCCCTGCTGCGCGAAATCGAGGAGCGTCGCGCCCTGCTGGCCTCCTCACCAGGTGAGGTGGCCCTTACCGAGGCGAAGCTCCTGAGACGCCATGAGGACTTGACGCTGGAGGTCGTGGATCATAGCTTGCGCTGGAGAGGTTGGAGGTGAGGGAGTGACAAGCCGCCGTGGCTGAGGATGTTGTCGCCGCCCGAGAAGCTCAGGTCCAGGTGGAGGTGGAGGAGAAGGTGGAGAAGGCATGTGCTAAGCTAGCCGAGGGGCACCGCCTGGACCTAGAGCTGCTTGAGGCTGAGTTTGAGGGCCAGACCTCCGTCCTGAGGTCCGAGCTGCAGGCGGCGAAGCAGCGCGAGGGCACTGCCCGGGAGGCCCTGGCTTCTTTCGAATCCGCCCTGGATTCTACTCACCCCGAGATATCTTCTCTCCGGAAGCAGGCCGAGGACACTGCCTTCCTCCTGGAGAAGGCTTCGAGTGAAAAGTGTCGCCGTCGGATGCTGGAGCGCGAACACGGCCCCATGCTCCAGGGTCTGCGCATCAGAGCCAACAATGCCTTGGGTGCCATTTGCGATGAGAGCACTCCTCATCCGCACGAGAGCGATTATGCCAGCCATCTCTGCTTCTTCACTAATGGCGTGACCCACCAGGAGGACCAGGCTGCAAAAGCCCGCCAGCTCATTGAGGAGCGGAGCTGGGACCTCCTTGGGCGCGCGCTCTCGCACATCTTCAGCAACCTCCTGAACCTCGACTCCCACTTCGACTTCAGCATCGTGCTAGACCCCGTGCCCGCGGCCACCCAAGACAAGCTTTCCAAGTGGGTGAACGGTCGATGCTCTGGTGAAGGAGCTGACTCTTGAGGACGACACGGCCGTGCTCGCAGCCAAAGGAGCTGGCGCGGGTGGAGATGACGAGGAGGGTGGCCGCTTCAGCACGAGTAGCATGAATGGGAGTGACGAAGAAGGCGCGTCCAGCTAGGCCTCCATTTCTTTTGCTTTAACCTGTATAACAAAAACTCAAACATATTCTTGTGAGAGCATTTTGGGAAGGGGGTGCCGCTTATGATGTGTGAGATCGTTAAATCCTTTTGAGGCGACATCCGGAGCGAGGCCCCGCAGGGCTGTTGGTAGCCAAGAAAGGTAGTTGTTTATGATTAATATTGGGTTCCGGGAGCCTGGCCTCACGGCCGGGTCCCTTCTCCTGAGGTGAGCCTGCTGCGGGCTCACGAGGCCCTAGGTCTCCGAGGGGCCTGCTGGCCTATCGGAGAGTGCCTCATGAGGAGCCAATTGCCAGACCGTGGCGAGGTGGGCGCGCGGGGCGGCCACACCCTTGAGCCCCCGAGGGCGTTCAGCACCAGTGTGCATACCGTACCCAGCCCCCGCTCGCGAGGCATTCCAGGGCAGGGTGGCAGTCACGGGTTTCAAGAAAAGAATGCAAGAACCGAAGGCAAGAGAGCGACATGAACGAGAAAAAGAAAAACTCCCCCCGTTTTATAAACGCACAGAGAACAAACTGCTTCAAAAAGTTGGCAAGCAAGTACAAAAAAGGGAGACAAAAAGCAGGCGGCCACGTCCGGTGCCTAACTGGTCTTGAGTCTTTAGTCTTCTCACCAGCGCAGAGCTAAGTGCCTCCACTGGCTGGGCATAGTCATTGGGGACAGTGTCGACGGCCAGCACAGAGCATGGTGCTTCCACTAGGACATGGGTGGGAGCCCCCATGAGGCCACAGGGCGGCACTCAGGAGACTCCGGGGCGTGTACAGCCCCACTCATTATTACGTGAGAGTGTCACGAGCGGAGACCTTCACATGCCACATCCTTGCTTCATGTCGCCCGACGAGGACCCCACCGTGCGCCGCCCCTGACCACCGTTGGGGTGACCGAAAACCAGGACAAGACCAAGGGGCCAAGGGGACGCTGACGGCATCCTCGACGACCGTAGGCCCCCTGCGGAAGGGAAGAGCTCACCGGCGCCTTCCCCGGCAGGGAACCTACCTCCAGGCTGGATCTTGCTTTGCGTAGTGCGAGGAGGGCCCTGCCGTTGGGCTTCCCCCACGCAGCTCCCACCGTCCTTTGCGCGCCTGAGGTGGGTCCACCGTCCTGAGGGTCCTGGTGGTCGCCATGTCTTGGTTTACCTTCGATCCATGGTTAGTGTAAGCGTGCCCCTGCAGCGTTAACTGTACCGAGAGGCTGCCGTTGTTGGGGGCATCGGTAGGGCTTGGTAGTGGTTCGAAGGAGAGGCCTCGTGTATGTCCAGCGCCCAGCCTGGCATGGGGGATTGTCTGGGGCCCTCTCCTAGCACGTGCCTTGGACCCATCGAGACGAGAATGTAGGGTTCTGGGCTGTTCGCACCAGGGCGCCGCCTGGCAGCCTAACGCTCGCGCTTCCTTCTACCATCCTTTGGTCCTGCTGGCCAGGGGCAGGCACTCCTGCGAGGCCCCTGGTGGTGTCGTCTGAAGCAGCCCTGCGCCAAAGGGGCATGTTTGGAGCGGTGCGGGCTGCTCCATGAGGCTGGTCGGCATCAAGAGGCTCTTCGTGGTCCCTGGGAGGGGGCGGGCGGTTGTGTCGGGGATGAGCGCGCGCCCCCACCTTAGCCTGCGACATGGGGAGGGTGCAGAACGGCGCCGCCCCTCTGCATGCCGCATCAAGCAGTTCGGCGACCCGCTCTAGTAGGGCGTCGCGGCCGCTCTCAATCAGCCTACACCGCAGGAGCTCACGAGCCACGATGACCACCGCCTGCATGTTCGCTTGCTCCCTGCACGAGTGCGGAGCAGTTGCTGCAACGTAGTTTGCGGATCGCGCGACTGTGGCACGACGCCAGGGGAGAAGGCTGCGCTCCACGCCCCCTGTGGCCGGTTGCCCCCGCAGAACGCGGGCCGCGAGCAGGGCTGAGTGGAGGTCTTCTTTGCCGGTCGGTACTGCTGAGGAGGTCTAGACGACCCAGTGCTCGACGTGGGCTCTCGAGGTGTCGGCCATGGAGGTGTCGGAGCAGTGGCGGATCAAACAACGGAAGAGATAATCCGACGCACCCCTACCTGGCACACCAAATGTTGGATTTCGGGATCCGGCAACCCTTGAGAGGTTCGAACTCTGGGGTGCATGCGGAGATCTCAACCTGCCCAGCCTGCCTACTCACGATCCTCCCTAGCCTAGCGTGTAGAGCTCACAGTGACACAAAGACACATAGATTTATACTGGTTCGGGCCACCGTTGTGGTGTAATACCCTACTCCAGTGTGGTGTGGTGGATTGCCTCGAGGGGCTATGGATGAACTAGTACAAAGGATGAACAAGCCTTAGGAGGTGAGGTGTTCTTGAGCTGGTGTGGTGCTCGGGGTGGAATGGATCTCTCCCCCACTATGGTGGTGGCTAACTCCTATATATAGTGGCCTTGGTCCTCTTCCCAAATATGAGCGGGAAGGGATTCCACAACGGCGGGTTTTGAAAGGGGACAAGTAGTACAGTCTATCCTGACAAAAGCAGTCTTCTCCTGCAAAAAGCCTCTGGTCATGACGCTGCGGTGGGCTCGGTGATGACCTCTGTCCTGCCGTCCTGGCAGTCTTGGTCTTGTTGCACCAGAATGGAAACCTTTGGGTGATTCCTCGGGACTCCGCGCCTATGGCTTGATCCGCTTGCACCAAAGAAGAAACATGCGCTTTGCATCCGCCTGGCGCCCGCCCTGTCTTGGTCGTCATGGCTCACGTCAGCTGAGCCTCATGAGGTAGCTGCATAGAACTCTCCGCCCCTCAGGAGCCCTCCTTAGGAGGCCAACTCCTTTAGGGATCTTGGCGTCGTCCGCCTCGCGAGGCTTGGCCCCTCGCGAGGGTCTTGCTGTGTTGGTGTTGAAGCTCGGCCATACCAGGCCGTCGATGGAGCCACGGGGTGGGCCGCAGGCAGGCAGGACTGGATACCCCCAAATCCAGGATGCCGACAACATCGTCACTACACCCTCAACTAGTCTCCGTTTATTGTGTAACTCCTATTTCGAGTTAGTAATCTTAGCGACCGAACAGGTATCAAATACCCAGGGGCTACTACGAGCACTAGTAAGGTACACATAAGTAATATGTATCAAATATACCTTTGTTCACTTTGCCATCCTTCTTATCTACCAAATATTTGGGGTAGTTCCGCTTCTATTGACCATTTCCTTTGCAGTAGAAGCACTCAGTTTTAGGCTTAGATTTAGCTTTGGACTTCTTCATAGGAGTTACAACTTGCTTGCCATTCTTGCTGAAGTTCCCTTTCTTTCCCTTGCCCTTTTTCTTGAAATTAGTGCTCTTGTTCACCATCAACATTTGATGCTCTTTCTTGATTTCTACCTTCACTGATTTCAGCATCGCGAAGAGCTCTGGAATCTTTTTGTTATCCCTTGCACATTATAGTTCCTCATGAAGTTCTACTAGCTTGGTGATGGTGACTAGAGAACTTTGTCAATCACTATCTTATCTGGAAGATTATCTCCCACTTGATTCAAGCGATTGTAGTGCCTAGACATTCTGAGCACATGCTCACTAGGTAAGCTATTCTCCTCCATCTTGTAGGCAAAGTACTTGTCAAAGGTCTCATACATCTCGACACGGGCATGAGTCTGAAATACCAATTTTAGCTCTTGGAACATCTCATGTGCTCCATGGCATTCAAAACGTTTTTGAAGTCCCGGTTCTAAGCCGTAAAGCATGGCACAGTAAACTATCAAGTAGTCATCATATCAAGCTTGTCAAACATTCATAATGTCTCCATCTGCTCCTGCAACACGTCTGTCACCTAGCAGTGCATCAAGGACATAATTCTTCTGTGCAGCAATGAGGATAATCCTCAGATCAGGGACCCAAACCGCATCATTGCTACTATCTTCTTTCAACTTAATTTTCTCTAGGAACATATCAAAAATAAAATGGGGGAGCTATACGCGTGCTATTGATCTACAACACAGATATGCAAATACTATCAGGACTAAGTGCATGATAAATTAAGTTCAATTAATCATATTACTTATGAGCTCCCACTTAGATAGATATCCCTCGAGTCATCTAAATGATCACGTGATCCAAATCAACTAAACCATGTCCGATCATCACGTGAGATGGAGTAGTCATCAATGGTGAACATCTCTATGTTGATCATATCTACTACTCCCTCCGTCCCATAATGTAAGATGTTTTTTCACACTACACTAGTGTGAAAAAACGTCTTACATTATGGGACGGAGGGAGTATATGATTCACGTTCGACCTTTCAGTCTCCAGTGTTCCGAGGCCATGTCTGTACATGCTAGGCTCGTCAAGTTTAACCCGAGTATTGCGCATGTGCAAAAATGGCTTGCACCAGTTGTATGTGAATATAGAGCCTATCACACCCGATCATCACGTGGTGTCTCAGAACGAAGAACTTTCGCAATGGTGCATAGTCGGGAACACTTATACCTTGAAATTTTAGTTAAGGGATCATCTTATAATGCTAGGGCAATAGTAAGCAAAATAAGATGCATAAAGATAAACATCACATGCAATCAAAATATGTGACATGATATGGCCATCATCATCTTGTGCTTTTGATCTCTGTCTCCAAAGCATCGTCATGATCTCCATCGTCACTGGCTCGACACCTTGCTCTCCATCGTAGCATCGTGGTCGTCTCGCCAACTATTGCTTCTACAACTATTGCTCCGCTTAGTGATAAAGTAAAGCAATTACATGATGTTTGCATTTCATACAATAAAGCAACAACCATAAGGCTCTTGCCAGTTGCCGATAACTTTTACAAAACATGATCATCTCATACAATAACGTATATCACATCATGTCTTGACCATGTCACATCACAACATGCCCTACAAAAACAAGTTAGACGTCCTCTACTTTGTTGTTCCAAGTTTTACGTGGCTGCTATGATCTTCTATCAAGACCCGTTCTTACCTACGGCACAAAACCCCAACGGTTATTTATCAAGTTTGCTATTTCCACCTTCAACAAGGACCGGCCGTAGTCAAATTTGATCCAACTAAGGTTGGAGAAACAGACACCCGCGAGCCACCTTTATGCAAAACTAGTTGCATGTCTGTTGGTGGAGCTGGTGTCATGAATGTGGTCATGTAAGGTTAATACATGCCACTTCATCCAACAATACCGCCAAATCAAAATAAGACATTGGTGGTAAGCAGTATGATGATCACCACCCACAACTCTTTGTGTTCTACTCATGCATATCATCTAAGCATAGACCTGGCTCGGATGCCACTTTTGGGAAACGTAGCATGCAATTTCAAAAAAATTCCTACGCTCACACAAGATCTATCTAGGAGATGCATAAAAACGAGAGGGGGAGAGTGTGTCCACGTACCCTCGTAGACCGAAAGCGGAAGCGTTTGTTAATGTGATTGATGTAGTCGAACTTCTTATCATTCCGGTCGATTAAGTACTGAACGCATGGAACCTCCGAGTTCTACACACGTTCAGCTCGATGACGTCCCTTGAACTCTTGATTCAGCAAAGTGTCGAGGGAGAGTTGCGTAAGCACGACGGCATGGTGACGGTGATGGTGAAGTGATCCACGCAGGGCTTCGCCTAAGCACTATGTGAATATGACCGGAGGCGTAAACTGTGGAGGGGGGCGCCGCACATGGCTAGGAATCAATATTGTGTGTTCTAGCGGTGCCCCCCACATATATATAGGATGGAGGGGAGGAAAGGTGGCCAAGGGGGCACCCCAAGCAGGAGGAATCCTACTTGGGTGCCTCCCAATTTGGCCTCCCCCCTTACCATATCCACCAGAGGGGGAAGGAAGGAGGAGGGGAGAGAAGGAAGGGGGAGGCCAAATCCCTCCCCTTCCTTTCTCTCTTCTCCTCTTTGTTCCCCCCTTATTTTGTCCTACATGGGGTACACCATCCCCTTAGGGCTGGTCTGTCTCACTCTTGGCCCATTAGGCCTATGTAGTTGCCGGGGGGGATGACACCGGAACCCCTTCCGGTGACCCGATACGTACCCGGTACCCCCGGAACACTTCTGGTGACCGAATACTATCATCCTATATATCAATATACATCTCGAGCATTTCGAGACTCCTCGTCATGTTCGTGATCTCATCCGGGACTCCGAACAACATCCGGTACCAAATCACATAACTCATATAATACAAATCATCATCGAATGTTAAGTGTGTGGACCCTACGGGTTTGAGAACTATGTACACATGACCGAGACACCTCTCCGGTCAATAACCAATAGCGGAACCTAGATGCTCATATTGTCTCCCACATAATCTACGAAGACCTTTATCGGTCAAACCGTTATGACAACATACGTTATTCCCTTCGTCATCGGTATGTTACTTGCCCGAAATTCGACCGTGGAATCTTCATACCTAGTTCAATCTTGTTACTGGCAAGTCTATTTACTCATTCTGTAATGCTTATTCCTGCAACTAACTCATTATTCACTTTGCTTGCAAGGCTTCTTATGATGTGCATTATCGAGAGGGCCCAGAGATACCTCTCTGATACTCAGAGTGACAAATCCTAATCTCGATCTATGCCAACCCAACAAACACTTTTGGAGATACCTGTAGAGCATCTTTATAATCACCCTGTTATGTTGTGACATTTGATAGCACACAAGATATTCCTCCTCTATCTGGGAGTTGCATAAACACATAGTTGGAGGAATATATATTTGACATGAAGAAAGCAGTAGCAATAAAACTTAACGATCATTATGCTAAGCTAACAGATGGGTCTTGTCCATCACATCATTCTCCTAATGATGTGATCCCGTTCATCAAATGACAACACATGTCTATGGCTAGGAAACTTAACCATCTTTGATTAACGAGCTAGTCAAGTAGAAGCATACTAGGGACACAATGTTTTGTCTATGTATCCACACATGTATCAAGTTTCTGGTTAATACAACTGTAGCATGAATAATAGACATTTATCACGATATAAGGAAATATAAAATAACAACTTTATTATTGCATCTAGGGCATATTTCCTTCATATATACCTTGTATACATCTTGGAATTCAACAATGATTCTAACTATTTGTTACTTCTTGGAGAGTGGTGTCTCCTAGATTGGCTAGGTGTCACTTGGGAGCCTCCGACAAGATTGTGGAGTTGAACCAAGGAGTTTGTAAGGGCAAGGAGATCGCCTACTTCATGAAGATCTACCGCTAGTGAGGCAAGTCCTTCGTGGGCGACGACCATGGTGGGATAGACAAGGTTGCTTCTTCATGGACCCTTCGTGGGTGGAGCCATTCGTGGACTCGCACAACTGTTACCCTTCGTGGGTTGAAGTCTCCATCAACGTGGATGTACGATAGCACCACCTATCGGAACCACGGCAAAAACATTCATGTCTCCAATTGCATTTGAATCCTCCAAACCCTTCCCTTTACTTTCTTGCAAGTTGCATGCTTTAATTTCCGCTGCCTATATACTCTTTGCATGCTTGCTTGAATAGTGTGATGATTGCTTGACTTGTCCTAAGATAGCTAAAATCTGTCAGACTCTAAAATTGGGAAAAGGTTAAGTTTTAATTGGTTAAGTAGTCTAATCACCCCCCCTCTAGACATATTTCAAGGTCCTACAAGTGGTATCAGAGATTTGGTCTCCATTTGCTTTGATTTCCATAGCTTTTGGTGGTCATAGCCTTGGTTTCACAACCTAGGAGAGTATGGCGTCTAGCAAGGGAAATTATCACCGTAGAGGTCCTTACTTTGATGGTACTAATTTTGCTAGTTGGAAGCATAAGATGAAAATGCATATTCTCGGACATAACCCCGCCGTTTGGGAAATTATTTGTATTGGCTTGCAAGGTGAATTCTTTGATGGGAGAGAGCTGAACCGTGAAGCTAATGCGGAAGATTTGAAGATGCTGCAATACAACGCTCAAGCTTGTGATATCATCTTCAACGGATTGTGCCCCGAAGAATTCAACAAAATCAGCCGTCTTGAGAATGCAAAGGAAATTTGGGATACTTTGATTGATATGCACGAAGGTACCGAATCCGTCAGGGAATCCAAGTTGGATGTGCTCCAAAGTCAGCTTGACAAGTTCAAAATGAAGGATGGTGAAGGTGTCACTGAAATGTACTCTAGGCTTGCACTTATCACAAATGAGATTGCCGGCTTAGGGAGTGAAGAGATGACCGACAAATTCATCATCAAGAAGATCCTAAGAGCATTGGATGGAAAGTATGATACCGTGTGCACATTGGTCCAAATGATGCCAAACTACAAAGATCTCAAGCCAACGGAAGTCATTGGAAGAATTGTTGCTCATGAGATGTCACTCAAGGATAAGGAGGAACTTCACAACAAGTCAAGTGGTGCTTACAAAGTCTCAAGTGAAGCCCCCACATCATCAAGTGAGAAACAAAGCTTCAATGAAGAATTGAGCTTAATGGTGAAGAACTTCAACAAATTCTACAAGAGTAGAAGCAAAGAAAGAAGCTCCAAGTCAAGGTCTTATCATGACAAAAGATCTTCTAGTCGAGAGCGCAATTGCTACAATTGTGGGAGGCTTGGACACTATTCCAATGAGTATACGGCACCCTACAAAAGAAGAGAAGATTCTCCAAAAAGAAGAAGCAAAAGAGAAGAATCACCACCAAGAGAGAGGAGGAGTAGAGATGATCGTTATGAACGAAGACCCTCACGGAGAAGCAAGGATTCGGAAAGGAAGGACAAGTCATCAAGGAGTTACACAAAACGAAGACATCAAGCTCATGTTGGTGAATGGGTATCTGGCTCCGACTCCGACCATCACTCCAAGAGAAGCTATCACTCCGACTCCGAATATACTCAAGATGAAGGTGTTGGCAGTCTAGCACTTGTGTCAACCAACTCCTACGACATATTTGATTCAACAAATGAAGGAATTGGAAGATGCTTCATGGCCAAAGGTCCAAAGGTAACACATCCTGAGTATGTTGATTTCAATAGTGATGAAGATGACTTGCTTGTGGATGATGATTTACTTGTTGACAACTCTAGTGATGAATACTATGATGAAACGTCAATTAGTCAAGCTAATCAAACAAATGACAATGATAAGGAGAAAATTGAGCTTCTAACTAAAGAACTAAACACTCTTAAGTTGGCTCATAAAACTATCTTCGAAGATCATCGAGAACTTTTAAGGGCTCATGAGAAGTTACGCTTTGAAAAGCTCAATCTTGAGCAAGAGCATGAGTTCTTAAAAGCAACCAATGATGATCTCCGAAAGAAAAGTTCTTCTTACATTGCCAAGCGTTTACTCCTATCTACTTACATGCCTCAAGTCAAGTCTAGTAACAAGTACAAGAAAGATACTTCCTCTAGTAGTAACAATAATAATGTCAAATCCAATATTGTTGCTTCTAGTAGTTCTCTTGATTCCACTAATGATTCTCTTAGCCAAGTTAAACTTGAGCAAGAAAATAGCTTATTGAACGGAATTATAGAGAAAGGTGTTTACAAGAGCCTTGCCGGGAGTAAGCAATTCGAGGAAATTGTGCGCAAGCAAGGAAGACACCGGAAGAATCAAGGTGTTGGTTTTGAACAAAAGTTCAATGCCAATGGAGTTGAGTGGGAAGAAGATCAATACCCCAAGACGAAGTTTGTTCCTCAACAAGAGAAGTATGATCCTACTTCCTTCAAGGGAACACAAGCTCAAGATGTTCTTACACCACAAGACCACAAGAACAAAGGCAAGGACAAGCTTCAAGAAGAGATTGATGCATTTGAAGAAGCACCTAAAGTCTCGGTCAAGTGGGTTCCCAAGACTACGTCAAGTTCTACTTCATCAAGTACAACTACAACTCCAAGGATTCCCATCAAGATGATGTGGATCCCGAAGAAGAAGAACTAGATTGTTCTTGAGGGTGACTCCGCCAACATTTTTCACTCATATCATTATGGCAAGGACAAGTGCAATCAACTTCCACATCTTGCACTAGTTCAAGGAGTCACAAACCCTCATGTTGGTAAGGCAAGGGACAAGGTAACCTAATGTTTTCATGGACATCATCTTGTGTGTGCATCACTCTATGTCTATGGATATTCTTGTTTGTTCCTTGTGGGACTAACCCATGTAGGCAAGTTCAAAGTGCAACTCACTCCAAAGGATTGCTCCAAATGATCTACATCAACATTGAGCATCCACATCTTCAACACCTACATGAAGTCAACATCGACAAAACCCAAGGTTAGTTCATCCCTATAAAAGGGGATCTCACATCTAGGGGGAGCTTAACTCTAAGAATTGAGTCAAAGCAACTGTAATGGTGTGAACACATCAATGCATTATGTAAAAGTGGTAACCCCACTTGAGCTTAAACGATGAGTATGACCTATGATCAATTGTTTATCATTCGACTCCTAAGACAATATACTCATATATAGATGACCTAGCCATCGCCAATTGTTTGATAGATGCTAGAATTGGTTGTGCATGCTTTGCCACATATTTCATTTGCTATCTTATTGTGTGAGCATGTTGGTGCATATTTTACTCATTCAAGGGCATCCACTTGTTGTTTTGATTGTTTGGTTCTTTCTTCTTTTGGCCAAGTGGATGGACAAGAATGCCTAAGAACTTTCTCTAGCTATCTATGCTTTTCTCGTCTCAAACTCTATTCATGCTACATCACAAAATTTGATCAAGTCAGATTCGAACCACTCTGTGTGAGGAGCACTCGAAGTCCCCGATTCGTTATAGACTTAAACTTCCAAAACTTCTTTGTGATTCTCGGTCTGTCCGATTCCTCCATTTCGGTCCTACCGAGATCACCAAGTCGATCTAGTTTTTCAATCTCGGTGCAACCGATTTGAACTTTTCGGTCACACGAGTTGCTGTAACTGAACACAGTTATGCATCTCGGTGCCACCGAGTTGTTCCACTCGGTCACACCGACAGGGTCGGGCTATATATAGTCAGGGGCAACAATTTGGAAATTCCTCCAAACCCCTTCGCCCGCGCAATAGCTCGCTCTGCCTCCAAGGTCTCCGGATCGTCTCATCGTCGCCAGCCGCCTCTTGTCGCTGGTCTCCACCGCCGTCAACGGATTTCAACCCCGCCATTGCCGCCGTAGCGAGTTCATCGCCGAACTAGGGTATGGACTCGATCACAGTGCTATCCTCGTCTGATTCCTAGCACATTGTGTTCTTATTGATTCTTGCCATGATTGAAGCACTCCTATCAAGTCAATGCAATCCGTAGATTAGATGAGATTTGAAAATTTAGGGTTAGGTTTCCACCGAAACCATCTCGGACCCACCGGGTTGAAAAACTCGGTCCCACCGATTTGGCTTATGCCATTGCACTAGTAGCTCTCGGTTTGACCGAGAATTGCTAATCGGTACGACCAATTTTAGGACTTTGTGAAACCCTAGCAGTCTCGGTGCCACCGAACTGTGACTAGGTCCAACCGAGTTCATCAGTTTAGGTTCCAAAATTGCTTCGGTATCACCGAGTTTGAAAATCGGTTGATCTGAAATGCTTTCTGTGGAAAACTAAAACTGAATTTTTGAATCATTCTTTTGCAAAAATCTCTGCATATTGTGATGCTCATCCACTCTATCTCATCTATAACTCTTCACAGGGTCAGCAGTCAGTGTTTGCAGCATGTCAGACCAGAGTAACAGCCAGAACAGGTCAGAAGGGCAGATTCACATGAGTGAGGGCACTAGTCCCTCCAGCACTTCAGAAGAAGGCAGCAGGAGCACTCCTAGCAACCTGCCTAAGGCTGCTACCAAGCAAAGGAAGAAGAGAACATCAGACTCTGAAGATGAGGATTATAGAGCAGAAGTAGATGAGGCTACTTCCAAGAAAGTAGTACTCAAAAAGGAGTATGGCTCAACAAAGCATACAAAGCCAGGCATGAAGATTAAAAGGCCTGCAGGAAGACAACCAATGTCCAAAGGCAGAGCATCAACTCAACTTCCTGAAAAGCCTGATCCCAAAGAGCCAGCTGCCGCTGAAGGAAAGAAAAGGAAGGAAAGGGTCAAGAAGACCATGGCCAGAGTTGTTGGTCAACCTTCCATGATGGAAGAAGAAGAAGAGCTTGTTGCACCAGCACCAAAGGCACCAAAGCTTATGGGAGATGCTATTAGATCAGGGGATGCAACATCTAAGCCCAAGGAAGCACCCAGAGCTGCCCCCAAGGCCAAGTCTGCATCAAAGAGGAATACCAGGAGTATTCCAGCTGCTGAGAAGAACAAGGCCCCAGTGCCTGAGGTTGCTGAGGATGAAGATGAAGAAGGACAAGTTCTGAGGAAGCTCAAGCCCAAGATACCAGATCACAATGATGCCCATCCTGTGGCTGAGGACATGAACATCAGAAAAGATTCAGGATTGAGGCTATGGAGGATGGCAGATCCATATGCCACAAGGAGAAGAACTGTTGTTTATTACAGGTTCCATACAAAGGAACAACAGGACTTCTATGAGACAATCTTGTTGGATAAGAAGCCCATAGTTTGTGATATGAGGTGGGTCGACTGGACCTACATAAAGAAAATGAACAGCACTATCCTGGAGTGCAAGACAGTTTTGTTGCTTGTGGAGTTGCAGATTTTGTTGGGCAAAAGCTCACAAACTGGAATGATGAACTTATCATGTAATTCTACTCCACAGCACACTTCTATCCAGATGGGAGGATAGTTTGGATATCTGAAGGTACAAGGTACCAGTCAACTGTTGAGGAGTGGGAAAAACTGATAAATGCCCCAAAGGAAAATGATGATGACCTGGATGTATATGCCAAGAAGAAAATGGGACACAATACCATGGCACATATGTACAAGGAGATCCCAGACAAAGCCCTAGAGACTTTCTCTTTTGGATCAATCCACTTTCTTCTGTCAGGGATGCCTACAATCAACTAGATCCTAAGGCACACTCTATTGCCTAAGTTAGGTGACCACAGCATGATCAGAGGGCATGCAATCAATATGTTGCATTTATTTGATGTGCCACAGATATTCAAGGTCATGATCCTTATAGTTGAAACCATTAAGAGGACTACAGTAGATCATAAGAGGAGTTGTGGATATGCCCCTCAGATTCAGGAGTTGATTAACTCAAAGATGGGCACAAGCAAATATCTATTGGATAGGGAACATTTTCTTCTCTATCCAGACTTTGAGGACAATGAGGTTGTCATGAATGAGAATGATCCATCATCAGTTCAAGCTCAAGATAAGAAGGAGAAGGCAAGGAAGGAGAAGGCTGCCAAGATGCCAACTCAAGAGGAGGCATCTGAGTATTTCCTGAAGAACAAGCAGGAGTAGCTTAGTTACTTGATAGCATCATCTCTGAGGATTGAGAAGGGATTGGCCACCCTCACTCAAAATCAGGAGAGCTTGGAGAGAATCATGGAACAAAAATTCTATGAACTAGATGTCAAGGTAACTGAGATTCAGTCAGTTGTGGAGCAGCTACGGGATGACATGCAGGAGAGGAAGGGCAAGACTACCACTAATGTCTTTGACAGAGTGCCTAGAGCTCAGAGGTCAGCTACAGTGCCAGTGCCAGACACCAGAGCCACATCATCTGCACCAGCTACATCTCCTACAGCTCCAGTGCAACCAGCTCCAGCATCAACTCCAGCACCCTCTATATCAACTGAAGCTTTCGTCCAAGGAGCCATCTCTACACCACCAACTGAAGATCAAGCCTGAGAGTCGATCTAGCACTACGCATTTTCTATGAACTTTTTGGTAACTTGTTGCCAAAGGGGGAGAAAAATGCATAGATCATAGCCTTCGAGAGAGAGAGTGTTGCTTTTATTCTCTCTTGATTTGCTGGTTCATACTTGTTTGCTTTTGATTGCTTGAGATACTATGCTGTTATTTGTGAGACATTGATGATCATGTGTTTGATCATAAGCTACACTTATGCATGTTTGATGATATTATCTTATCTATACTATGTGATCATTCACTTTGCTTGGTGATGAGTGCATGTATTCAATCCTTATCATTTTGAGCGCTCCACCAAGATGTATGTGACATGGAAGAGTAACCCATGAGCCTAATTCCTTGTGCATTTGCAGTCCAAAGCAAATCTTAAACTATGCACAAATTTAGGGGGAGCTCTTGCTTATCACATACTTCTCAAAGCGACGATGGTTTTCAATATTATTATCATTTGTCGAAGCTTTGATCTATATGTTGTCATCAATTACCAAAAAGGGGGAGATTGAAAGTGCAACTATCCCTAGGTGGTTTTGGTAATTCATAACAAATATAGCTCATTGAGCTAATGCTATTCCAAGACTATTATTTCAGGAAAGCTCAATGAATGGCATGGCATGGATGGTGAAAGTGGATCCCTCAAAATACTAAGGACAAAGGATTGGCTCAAGCTCAAAAGCTCAAGACTCTTCATTTTATATTTTAGTGATCCAAGATCACATTGAGTCTATAGGAAAAGCCAATACTATCAAGGAGGGATGAGGTGTTGCTTAATGAGCCTCTTGCTTCATGTGCTTAGTGATATGCTCCAAAACCCTCAGCTACTTTCTGACATCCACAAATGACCTAAACCCAAAGCCAAAATCGGTCACACCGATTCTTCCAACCCGGCGCTACCGATTTCAAAAGTCATAGCCACTGCCAAAAACCATAGAAAAATCGGTCCTACCAATAGGGATCTCGGTCCTCGCCGAGATGGGATTGTAATCTCTCTGTTTCCCTTCGTAACGTTTCGGTCTAACCGAAGTGAGCGATCGGTCCCACCGAGATTGCAATGTAAACTCTCTGTTTCCTTTTTGTAACATTTCGGTCTCACCGAAAAGAGCAAATCGGTCCCACCGAGTTTACCTGACCAACTCTCTGTAAAGCTTATTACGAAAATCGGTCTCACCGAGTTTGTGTAATCGGTCTTACCGAGATTACATTATGCCCTAACCCTAACCGAATCGGTCTCACCGAGTTGCATGTCAGTCCCACCGAAAATCACTAACGGTCACTAGGTTTACTAAATCGGTCCGACTGAGTCTGTTGAATCGGTCCCACCGAGTTTGGTAAATTGTGTGTAACGGTTAGATTTTGTGTGGAGGCTATATATACCCCTCCACCTCCTCTTCATTCGTGGAGAGAGCCATCAGACTAAACCTACACTTCCAACTTACCATTTCTGAGAGAGAACCACCACTCATGTGTTGTGGACAAGATATTCCATTCCTACCATATGAATCTTGATCTCTAGCCTTCCCCAAGTTGCTTTCCACTCAAATCTTCTTTCAACCAGATCCAAATCCTATGAGAGAGAGTTGAGTGTTGGGGAGACTATCATTTGAAGCACAAGAGCAAGGAGTTCATCATCAACGCACCATTTGTTACTTCTTGGAGAGTGGTGTCTCCTAGATTGGCTAGGTGTCACTTGGGAGCCTCCGACAAGATTGTGGAGTTGAACCAAGGAGTTTGTAAGGGAAAGGAGATCGCCTACTTCGTGAAGATCTACCGCTAGTGAGGCAAGTCCTTCGTGGGTGACGGCCATGGTGGGATAGAAAAGGTTGCTTCTTCGTGGACCCTTCGTGGGTGGAGCCCTCCGTGGACTCGCGCAACCGTTACCCTTCGTGGGTTGAAGTCTCCATCAACATGGATGTACGATAGCACCACCTATCGGAACCACGCCAAAAACATCCGTGTCTCCAATTGCGGTTGAATCCTCCAAACCATTCCCTTTACTTTCTTGCAAGTTGCATGCTTTAATTTCCGCTGCCTATATACTCTTTGCATGCTTGCTTGAATAGTGTGATGATTGCTTGACTTGTCCAAAGATAGCTAAAATCTGTCAAACTCTAAAATTGGGAAAAGGTTAAGTTTTTAATTGGTCAAGTAGTCTAATCACCCCCCCTCTAGACATACTTCAAGGTCCTACACCATCCACGATGCACTGGACCCCGTGGTCCCCCATGTGCCGCATGCAGCAACTGTCGACTCTTCTGCGAGCAGGCTTGGAGCATCGAGTTGATGCACCAGGGGCCAGCTTGGAGTGGCAGCTTGCTCTTTCACTTGCCCGCCTGCAGCTTCGCCCATGGTACTAACGGCCTGGGGCGGGGAGGAAGGTGGGGCAGTGAGTTGTCTGGCTCATTGAGGCACCCAACCGACTTTTATGCCAGAGAACTCGTCTTCCTGCTCAATTGATGCTATGGAGAGTGTGTTGAAAATGGTGCAAGGAGGATATGGGGAGCGACGTGTGGTGCGGTTCTTGCCAGGCGCCTGGCCTCGTTTAAATAGCAGGCGGACAAGAGGAGCCAACCGGCATTATGTTCTGAAATTCCATCTGGCTTGCGGAAGGACGTGTTGCCGGCACACGCGCAGATTCAATGGAGGCAGGCGGGGCAGTCTGAAGCCGGTTGCATGCGGCGAGGAGGCATGTTCAGCTTGACCTGCAGCGAGTGGGGCCCTCTCGGCCGGTGTGCCCATTCAATGTCTGCGCTATGAGAGGTCACGTCCATGTCAGAGCAGTCGCTCCCTCCGGTCCTTTTTTGTTTGGGTATAACAAAATCTCGTTTTCCATTCACATTTTACAAGTAAAATTTGTGGACAAACTTTGACCCAAAATACGATGGGGACTAGTAAACCAGGACGGAGGTAGTAGTTATTAATTCCATTTTCCCTCCATACCAATCATTCTATAAACTAGTACTTATAATGCGCCATTGAAAATCAGAACTCTTACCCCGCTAAAAATGATATTTTAAACGTGGATACTCGGTCAGTGGCGACTGGGGAGCCACCGCCTCCAGGTCGCTCACCTGTGGTCCTGACCATCAACTCCTACGGATCAAATTATCACACGATCTAACTATTCCTACAAAGGTGCGCTCCACCATGTACCCGGTACCCGCGCATGCAGCAATCATGCACCTAGGGTTTTAGGGTTTATTTGTTTACGGTGCCTTTACGTAACTCTCATGTGTGCGAGACAACAAGAGACTGACTGCATCCATGCGCCTCTTCTCTTCGTATATGTACTCCACCATTTGTCTGGTGTCCAAAAAATTATACAGTAGTAATAACTAGCAATGTGCCAATGTGTTGCCAAACGATCAAAGTGGATTAGTATAAATTCACCGATTTGATAGAAAAGAATCTTGTTTTGAAATACGTATATCAGGAAAAAAATGTTATGTTTCACTCAAAATATATTCCTTTGGCGGTTTTGATGAGATAAGGGAGGAATGTGGTTGGTTTCAAGATTCGAGAAGTGGTATATCTCTACTCTTATAAAAAACAAAGTTGGCGATGATGGTGTGCGTGTCATCATGCAATATAGGTCGTCCGATTTATATCTGATAGATAGGAAGGAAACTATGGCAATTTTACAAAAAGATACCCACACCCCTCTGCACTTTTGCAAATAAGGCCTTCCCTCATTCATCCTTTCTCCCACAAGATAAACTACTCATACAAATGCATCTTGATGTTCCGTGCAACGCATGGGCATCTTGCTAGTTGTTGCAAAAAGCCCATGTGTGTGTGGTGTGTGTGAGAGAGGGATAGAGGAGGAGGACAGAGAGTGTGTGTGACAAAGACACAAAGAGTGTGTGTGCGAGAGGTATCGGCATAAAATGAGGCGATAGAGTGTGTGTGCACGATTGAGAGAGCGTGTCTCAAGAAGGGACAAAAAATCTACATAGATACAAGGAGCGCGAGAGAGACGTGTACGAGATAGTGGAAGCAATAGTGTGCGGGTGTATAAACCTATCTGGAACCAAATATTTCGTTGCGTATATAGAAAAATGTCAACATAAAAGGGATTCAAATATTTGAATTTGAGATGATGATACATGTAATTCATACTCGAACAAAATTGATCTATCATACATGAATACTCATATGAATTCGCGCGCATCTATGTTATTTAATATGTAGATATTACCGATCCATACATCTTAGTAGAACACAATTTGGTTTAATTTTTTTGAATTCAACCTTATGATTTTGAGTCATTGTATTTGTAAATCATATTTTATATATAAAGGAGCAGAATTCTTTGTTGTGCTTTTGAAAGTATAGAGAATAAAAGATGTATATAGAATTTTATTCCAATCGAAAATGGATCCTGCCCGAACAAAAATAGAATACAAAATGGATTGGAATTGAGTTGGCACAGTAAACGTGCAAGCTTTTTCTGAAAAATTGAACGAATCGGCCAAACTCGCAGTAACCGCCCGAAACCAAAATATGGGAGATGGAAATTACCGCCTGTCCCTGACATGCAACACATGTCGGCTCAATTTCAATAGGCCTTGATAGGCGCAGGTTTGTAATTTCACTCAAATGTGACATAACTGCCTCTCACCCGGATTCATACACGGTGGGTGCAAAAACACAGTGTCTCCTCGGCCAAAATCGTCTCTCACCCAGATTCATTCACGGTTGGCGCCAAAACAAACTCTCCTCGACCAAAAGCTCCGGCGGCAAATATTCGGTGTATGCGAGATTACAGTCCTATCCCCAACCGACTAATATTGCTGTGATGTAGGAAATTTAAACGGGGGCTAAGTTTGTAAATTTCCTTGCATTTGAGACAACACTACTAGGGAAAAGCCTATACACAGAAAGTTACTAGTAGCGAGGGTTAAAAACCCTCGCTACTGCTACTTACTAGCAGCGCAGGTTTTTAAACCTCACTACTACTAAGTTTATAGCAGTAGTGCGGGTTTTTAACCCTCGCTACTACTAAGCGGTCTCTACCGTGCCCCCCGGGACATGCCATAGTAGTGGCGCGGGTTTTTAAAACCGCGCTACTACTAAGTTTGCTAGCAGTAGCGTTGGTTTTTAGCCCTTGCTACTACTAAGTGGTGCCATAGTAGCAGCGAGGGGGTAAATAACCGCGCTGCTACTAAAGGTCCCATTTTCAAACTCTACCCCCCCCCCCTCTGTGGATCGCCTTTTCAGTTTTAAAAAAAATAAAAGAAATTGATGAAAATGTCAAAAAAAAAGAAAATAAGTTTCCCATGTGATATGTGGTCTAGTTGTTGGGAAAATTTGCAAATATGAATTTCGACTTTATTTGCAAAATCTCTCGAGAATTTGTAAAAATGGGCATAACTTTTGCATTCTAACTCGGATGAAAAAGTTTTTTATATGAAAAATCATCTACTCGAAAAGTTACATCCAAATTTTCAAAAGCCTCAAAAACCTAACGGAAAAAAAGTTACGGGGCTTTTAAGATCTAGAGTGGAAAAAATCGAAAAAATTTCAAACTGTGTGGTCAAACTGTGGTCAAACAATGGTCAAACTAATTATTCTAGAATATTAGTGTTACTAAATTATTATTTTAGTTTTTTTGAATTTTGGTCAAATCTGGTCAAACTATGGTCAAACTGTGGTCAAACTAATTATTCAAGAAATATTAGTGTTACTAATTTTTTAGAACAATAGTTTCAAACTCAAATAGTGAAATGTGTGACTTCATGCTCAAGCTAAATTCCTGAGGTTAATAGGATTGACATCTTACTATTGTCAGGAAAACAACAAGTGCAGACTTGGAAACGAGGGAGAATAGAACCCGGAAGTTAAGCGTGCTCAGGCTGGAGTAGTGAGAGGATGGGTGACCGTCCAGGAAGTTAGATGATTTGGAATGATGAGGGGGGATTAGAGATTTGAGGTTAAAATAATTCAGAAATTTGAAAATTAGGGAAAAATCGAAATATTTTTTCGAAAAAATTCAAAAAAAACCGCGCTGGTAGTAATAGCGCGGGTTTTTACCCACGCTACTACTGAAGGACGTAGTAGTAGCGCGAGTGGCACCCGCGCTACTGCTATAAGTTAGCTGTAGCGCCTTATTAGTAGCGGTGGCCCCCGTGCTACTAATAGGCCCAAAACCCGCGCTGCTGCTAGGCTTTTCCCTAGTAGTGCAAGCGCACCCTGGAGGCATGGTTTCCCCTTCCTCTCTCCCTCCATTTCCCCATTCGTACTCCATGGGCGCCAAAGCACCCTCTCCATCCCAGCCTCCTCCGTCCGCCAACCCATCCACGGTCGTCCTCCTCCACCATGCCGGAGCTGGTACCCCGATGCTGTCGTCCATTACAAGAGATCGACCTCTCTCCTCCACGACTTCGGACCAGGATCCTTGCATCCCATCCTCTCGCTTCATCCCCGTCGTCGTCCACCATGTTGGCACTGCTCCTACGACCGTCTCGTCCGTCGTGCCGGGATATTTCCCCCGCCACCACTATCTACCCTCCTAGATCTGCTTCCATGCCGCCGATAGCCATCACTACCACAGCACCATCAAATTCTCAACAGATGCATACACAGCGCCGCACCCGAGGCAGTACTCTTTCGTATCTGCCCAACTTATTTATCACAGCAAGAAAACAGATCGCCATTGCTTTACTGTGATTTCTTGTCCATCACTTAGGATCTTACTTATTAGTTGAAAGCAAACATTGGTTGTGAAGTTGCCTTTGTCCAGTTTGCACCTTCAGATCCACCATGGCACGCTCAACACTATACTCACAATGCTTATGGTTTTCCCCTTTTATATTCCACACTAGTTAAATGATAGTAGATTAAATTTCAAATATGGGTCAGTCGATTTTTGAGAGCTCGCCAAAGTTCACCGGAGCAAAGGAAGGGGCTCGAGTGGGGATGGTGGTTGTGGGGGGTAGTGGTGGGGCCTCGCCGAACGAAGAAAACTCGACACGGGTGGGGGCAGGGGTGGGGGTGGCGGAGGAATACAAGTGGTGGGGGAGGTTCAGGGGAGGACAGGGGGTCGGGGCCAGTGGTTCGATCGGCAGCCCGTGTGGTGTTCTACAGGGGAAGAATCAGAGACGAGGAAGAAGAAGGGTTAGGAGACGTAGGATCTTCATCCAACCGCCTGAAATGGTCGACTGACCCAAATGACGTAAGTCACGCGACTTGCATTCACATTCCTTTTATATTCCGTACCATCATCCTAGCTTCTTAGCACTGCTCCTCAATCCATCAAGCTAAACAACGTGCCACTCATAATTCCAAACTTGTTGCTCAAATACGAATCTGATATGATGATGATATTACTAAAACAAATAATGCTTAATTGGTCAGCTAATGTTCCTACTTTAGTTTCTAAAAGCACGTGAACCACATATAGAGAGACAGCAGGGAGTTGCATTCTTAATGCGCTCTGGTTCATCATGTGTGGGCACTGTGCAACAAACATTTTATTATCCAAAATCTAGTTGCTCTTCTTTAGCATGTTGCTCTTTTGTTCTTCTTTAATAAGTACTATCTCCATTCCTAAATACAAGTCTTTGTATAGATTCTACCATGGACTACATATGGAGCAAAATGAGTGAATCTACACTCTAAAATGTATCTGTATACATTTATATGTGATCCATAGTGGAAATCCCTACAAAGACTTATATTTTGGAATGGTGGGAGTATGATAGTAGTAAAATATGTTCCTTGTAGTGAAGAGGACCAGGGACATTTGCAGTGTAGAGGTCTATTCGGGCGGTTGAGATGGACACTTTCAACTCTTTGGGCCTCTTTGATTCGTAGGATTTTTTAAACATAAGATAGGAATTGTAGTGGCCTGCCCACTTGAATCCTATAAGATTAGCAAGGAAATGCGGGGAGTTGTGTCGCCTTTGGGAGTTACACTGATATTTACAGTACCGCACCTTTAATTGAAGAGAGATGGTATCTGAAGCCTCTCTAGCCGTATAGTATATTATGAACCTATCATCTGCCAACTATCCTTACTTCTGGAGCCTATTTTTTCGTGTACTTGTGCCAGATTATATTAATGCACGCACCATATTACCACACACATGGACTCTCTCATCAGAATCCAGTGATAGCACACAAGGGTTTACACGGAGCCCCTATATTAGAATATCCTTTACATCACAAAGATAATCTCACTACTATTTATGTTTTCATGCTTCTCAGATATTTTACGTAATCACAATGAATATCAGAATGCGCGCATCAGAAGAATATTGTGGAACACTGCAAGGACTAAAAAAATTGGCACCAAGGCATTGAGTGCCATTCTCGATGCAATGAAACTCATGCGCTCCCACCTGCCGATTCTTGTTCGGAATATGATCCTAATGACTATTCTGACATCGAGGAGTTGAAGGCAGATGGCCTGTCCTGTTCACCCATCAAGGTGCCTGTTCTAATTTGGCAAGGTTTTATTCATTGTGTATCTTGCATAAGGTGTCTTGCATTTCTTCTACTTTGTTGCACCGCCATCTGCTTAGTTTACTCATCATATCTATCAAGATTCCATGCCCATCCATTATCAGTACATATTCCATCTGTCATCATACCATGTTTTCCCACTCAAATGTTGTTCTTTTGCATCAGACATCAAAAAGGAAGAGGGTGATTGCTGAACCTGAAGGAGCACCAGCAAAGTCCTTGAAAAACATGGTCGTGCCAGAGAAATCAGACATCGCCCCACTTATATTGGCTCTACAACCAGTGACACAAACGTAGGACGACTCCAGCAGACTGTACCCATACTTCACTAGCCACACCACTAGCCCCACCACACAGGACCTACACTCCCACAAAAGGTATGCCAATTTCAGTTGCCATAGCACCAGCCGTACCATAGAAAAATCCCACTCCAGCAAAAAGTACACCAAGTCCACCGGCTGAAGACCTAGCCCAACTACAGAGATGACCAATTCCTGCAGATTGGAATCCCATTCCAGTTATTCCCAGTTTAAAAGACAATGCTTTCAATGTTGTTAGGGACTATGTGCATATATTCCCATCATCGGAAGATTATAGTGAAGACAAACACCATTTTCACATCTTCCTGTCCCACTTACGTGCAAGTGCTATTATTCATGGTGATTATTTTCCTGTTTTCTGTTGATTGAACACAACAATGATATACATTACACCATTGTAAGTAGGCGAGGGTCAATCTGGATAGTCATGAAAAGCAAAGCTTGCCTGCGCTTTTCAAGGAAGGATTGCAGCAGTATCGGTGTTACATGAGGAAATACACTTTGATGGCAAGTCTACAAACGAATTTCTATGAAGTCTCCTGCGCTAAATTAGAAGACATTGAATGGAAAAACCTTGTTATGCACTGGTCTCATTCCCTGGATGAGGTATTTTCTATGATATCACATGACATTTTGAACTTCTACCTTTCCACATATGCCTTACGGATCTTTTTTGCAGGAAATCTGCTCGAAGAAGAATCCAGGTTTAAAAAGGATGACAGGATATCACAAATATGCTGCCCGCTGCTTTGCTCTTGTTAGTACATGTTGTCCTATATCTCTATACTTGCATTCATACCTGGTTCATTATGTGACAACAGTATGCATGATAGCTTGCTTATCAATTGTTCGCTCCAAATTATCTGATATGTATTAATGGTTACAATAGCGTAGAATATATCCAATGCCAATGAAAAAGTTTAGCTCTACATTGTTCTTGTAAGTACCCATTGTCCTTTATCAGTGTACTTATATTGATAGCTAGTTGTTCCTGTACCATCACTCTGCAGCTTATTTTCCTTTGCCCTCCATTTTCTACACATCAAATCTATATTTACTCTTACCATAAGGTTGGATAAGACCGATGGTACTGAAAAGTTTAGCTCTGCATTGCACTTGGTTGTACCTTTTGCCTGTATCGCTGTACTTACATTTATAGCTACTTTGTTATGTAGCATCACTCTTCATCTTATCTTAAATATTCTCCATTTTTTCTTATATTCTCGCATCTATATTTAATCTTAACAAAATGCAGAATAAAGGCAATGCTTATGGAGAAGATTATGTGGTAAACTTCTTGAATTGCCCACCCCCCATCAGCATGGACAAGGGCTTTATAGAGCCGGTCTTCACCACTAATGTAAGTTTGTCCTTCTCAAGCCTTCAAACGTTGTTGTGTACATCAAATTGCATGTTTAAAGTCTATTATGTAGTTCATAAACGACAGTTTGTCCTTCTCAATTTAAGTTTTCAGTTGTACAACCAAGTTCCTTCTTCATACCATGTAAATTAAACTATACAGAGCAAATGATCTTCTTTTGCACTGCATGTATGCTTCTGGTCTTCATCCGTAATCCAGTGTTGTGGTGAACCTACCCACTACAGCACAATGTCATATTCTGCAGTGTCTTAACTATGAACAATGTCATATCATTCTACTATTATTTAAACCGTCTCTTTATTTGCCAACCTGAAATGGGATAAACTGATAGCACACTAACCATTGATACTTATGAATTATTGATCTATAATCCAGTGGTGTCGTGAAGCTGCCAATTCCTTCACAATGTCATTTCTTGCCATGTCTTAACCTGAAAAATACCATATTGTGTTAATTCTATTTTAAATTGTGTCACTTTATTCGTCAATAAGAAATGTGATGAATTGTCATCACTGACACTTATATGTGCAAAACCTGTCATCTGACTTCTTGTTTCTCTTTAGAGTGAGGAGGATATAAGCATCAAACAAGCACGGTCTCATCAGCTTGCTCTTGCACTGCAGCTCCCGAGCAGGGCTAACCTTTCTTGAACTCTATTAAAGTGTTGTCGGTTTTGTATATTATTTTTCGGCGTGTTTATTTGCACCGGTGGCGATCTTTGATGCCGAGTGTAGGTAATTTGTTGTCTGCTTGTGCTTTATTATCATAGTGGTGAACTTTGATGCCCAGTGGATGTAATATGTCGTAATTTCTTTATTGTATAGTCCAGGTTTTTTCTTATTCATGATGCTGCAGCTATTTTACTGTATACATACCCTTTCTTCGCTCCAAGAAAAGTAAACCGGCCAAACCGTAAAATTATGGTACATAATCGGGCTGTCATGCAAATCACTATGTACGGGCCGCATCATGGGCCCAGTCATCTTGGTCCGTTAACATGCCTAAATGTAAACTGGCCCACTAGTAGTTTCGGGCCTTTAATAGGCTGAGTAAACCGCCGGCCCAATTTTCGGAAGAAAATTCAATGGGCTTTTAGGACGCTCAAAAGTAGGTTGGGCCTGAAACGTGTCGAACAGCTCATGGGCCAACATTAGGCCGAAATACACCCTGGCCCATGATTGTGCCAATCACATCACGGGCCGTTAACAGGCAAAAATTGTCTCGGTCCTTGTTTTGCCCAATCAGATTATCGGCTGTGAGCAGGCCGGATGCAAAGCGGGCCATACTAAGGCCCAACTATATGACGGGCTTTCAACAGAACGAAATAAATAGAGGGCCAAAATTTTAAACAAGCCTTTAACAGGATGAAACTAATATCAGGCCGTATTACTAAATGGGCCTTTAACTAACTGAAATCTTAACCTGGCCTCAAGTGGGCCCAAAAGCACATGGTCTATTTGACGGGCCGAATCTATGGGCCATAATTTGGCCCAAAGGCTCTTAAAGGGCGGGATCTGATATGGGCCGTAATATGGCCCAGAACATGGTAAGATGTTAACGAGATGGATCTCATATGGGCCCTTATTAGGCCCAAAACGTGGTAGGTTGTTAATGGACCAGATCAAATATGGGCCGACATTTGGCCCAAAACAGGGCAACCTGTTAACAAGCCGACCCAGTAGTGCCTTCAAAATCTTGTGGTCCTTTAACTAGGCTAGCCCATTATGGTCTGCAAAATCTCATGGGTCTTTAACTGGGCAGGCCCATTATGGTATGCAAAATATTGTGGGCCTTTAGCTAGGCTGGCCCATTATGGTATGCAAAATCTTGTGGACCTTTAGTTGGGCCGGCCCATTTAATCTTTATGGGCCACTTTTGGGCTAGTCCACGTGTCAACATATCATAGGCACATCTTGCTCATTGGATGAGTGACATCTGTGCCAACGCCGAGATGACACATGGTTCCGTCGGCCAATGAGAATTTTACACGTGGAAAATCGCCATTGGTCGTGGCTATTAGCGGGTTATCGGATCCAAAACCAGACCATATAGCTTAACGGCGACCCGTTGTGGTGGATGCCATGTGCCCGTTACCCTTGACCAAAGCACTTCTATGATGCAGCATTTATCGTCATGGAAGTGGACACTTCCGTGATGATAATTTGGTATTGTCATGGAACACTTCTATGACAACACAGGTATGACTATTTTGATTCTGTCATAAAATCATCATAGATGTACATGCATGACAGAAAACATGACCTACTGTGACAAACACGTATCATCACGGAAGTGTATTTTTTTGTAGTGCATGATATGAGATTGTGGTTCGACGTTTCGTGGTCCGCCTGTCCACAATTGGTTTTTAAAGTTGTCTCGTTGTGTCATAAAGAGTCTTTGGATATGCTGACTCGGGGACACTTCGTATGTCATGTGCACTACCTTGTACATGATGGTGATATACGATCAAGCCTGTGTGGGCCCCACCATGAAAATTTTGGACAAAATATCTATCATATGTTTCTTTCCGGCTTATTTTCCAAGCCAAATCCTTTGTTTTGTTCTATTTGTGGTATTCGAGTTGCTTCAAAGTCAAGTGTTGATTCCATACCTTTTCCTAAGCGGTGTTCTCATATTTTTATGGGAGTGCTAATCCTTTTGATCATCGAGATTTTCATGTCAATCCTTTTCAACCGGTGCACTTCTCTTCAAGTTATTCCATCTTGGGTGCCATTGAGAAGCCTAAGGATTTGTCTGTTTTGTCCGTCCCAAGTTGCCTTTGTTTTCCCACCATCCCACCCTTTTCTTCAAGGAATTCTTAATCATGTATCCATTTTATTGATGAGAAGTCTCTTCATTCCTTTTCTTTCATGTTGTATCCGGTGTTCCCTTGTGAAGATGCTTAGGAGCTTCCAACTCATCATTCTTCATTCTCGTTTTCTTCTTCGGTAGATTCATTTCAAGCTTTTAGTGTTGATCATACCCCTTTCCTCCTTTCGAATGCTTTCTTATGCTGGTGCACCTCTGAATCATTCACTTCCCGCTATTCATTTGTTCCAGATTGCTAAAGTGAAAGGATCGAGAAGAGGTGTCTAGGGGGGGTGATTACACCCTCAACAAGAAAAAGTGACAATTTTTAAGATCTTCAAGTTGAGGTGGAGTTTTAGCACAAGTTTAAGCATTCACAGTACATTTCAAGCAAGCATGGCAAGAGTATGAGTAGCGCAAAGAGTAAAGCATGCTAATTGCAAGGAAGTAAAGGGATGGGATTGGAATGTGCAAATGCAATGGAGACAAGGAGATTTTTGGCGTCGTTCGGATTTGTGGTGCTACTGTACATCCACGTGGATGGAGACTTCAACCCACGAAGGGTAACGATTGCGCGAGTCCACAGAGGACTCCACCCACGAGGGGTCCATAAAGAAGCAACCTTGTCTATCCCACCATGGCCATCGCCCACGAAGGACTTGCCTCACTTGGGTAGATGTTCATGAAGTAGGCGATCTCCTTGCCCTTACAAACTTCTTGAATTAATTCCACAATCTTGTCGGAGGCTCCCAAGTGACACCTAACCAATCTAGGAGACACCACTCTCCAAAAGGTAATAGATGGTGTGTTGATGATGAACTCCTTGCTCTTGTGAAATGATAGTCTCCCCAATACTCAACTCCCTCTCATAGATTTGGCTATGGTGTAAAGATGATTTGAGTGGAAAGAAACTTGAGGAAGGCTAGAGACCAAGATTCTAGTGGTAGGATTGGAATATCTTGGTCTCAACACATGAGTAGGTGGTTCTGTCTTGGGAAATGAGTAGTTGAAATGTAGGCATGTTCTGATGTCTCTCTCTCAAATGGAGAAGGAGGTGGAGGGGTATATATAGCCTCCACACAAAATCCAACCGTTACACACATTTGACCAAACTCGATCAAACCGTATAGAAGAACTCGGTGAGACCGATTCAATTCAAAATGTGAACCTTAGGAATCTCGGTGGAACCGACTAGAACAACTCTGTGGGACCGACTGGAACAACTCGGTGGGACCGATGTGCTAGGGCTTAGGGAAAACATTAACTCGGTGGCACCTATTGCATCAACTCAGTTAGACCGAAGTGAAGGAATAAGGCAATAGAGAGGATGTCAAGGAAAGTTGGTGGGACCGATTGCACATTCCGGTGAGTCTGAAATAATTGCAACAGGAAACAAAGAGTTTGCAAGGCCATCCCAGTGAGACAGATATCCATATCGGTGTGACCGAATTGTCTAGGGATTCCGACAGTGGCTATATCAACTGAACTCGGTGGTGCCGGATAGAGTGGTTTGGTGGGGCCGAGTTTGACTTTTAGTTTTGGACAAATGTGGAAACAAGAAAGTGGTTGAGGGTTTTGGAGCAATATCAGTAAGCACTTTGAGCAAGTAGACCACTAAGCAACACCTCATCCCCTTTTAATACTATTGGCTTTCTTATGGACTCAATGTGATCTTGGATCACTAAAATAGAAATGAAGAGTCTTGAGCTTTTGCCAATCTTTGTCCTTAGCATTTTGAAGGGGTTCCACATCCTCTTGTCCTTACCACGCCATTTTTGAACTCATCTGAAATACACTAGGTAAAAGTGTCAGTCCAACAAGAGATATGTTGACATTAATTGCCAAAATCACCTAGGAAGCACTTGTTCTCTCAATCTCCCCCTTTTTGGTAATTGATGACAACATACATCAAAGCTTTAGATAAGAGATATGAAGAGTAACAAGTAAAGCTTTTGAAAGACATGTAACATGCATAGGCTCCCCCTACATGTATGCAATCATGTGAAGGTAGAATATAAGAAGATGTGAATGCATAAGCATGATAGAGCAAGCAATGAGTTACATGCATCTTGGCTATAGGCATCAGAGCAAATGATGTGTATAGAAAGTGTACATCCATGTTCGTGAATTCTTGTTGCAAACAATATATACATCCACAAGAGATCATCATGCACATGAGTATGATGCATATACTTACCTTGTTGTCTTGGGCTGAGTTTAGAAGGAGTGGACTCGAGAAAACAAGGTTAGATAACACAAGAACACTCTAGACAAAAGCAATTTCAGGAAACCACAAGAGTACCAAGACTGGGATGACATGTAATGGGTAGGTACTAGGTACTCTATTTAGATAATGACATGTACCCAATGATTTTAAAGATATGCAATGAATTCCAAAGATTTTTATCCCTAGATATGAACTCTTTCTCCCCCTGAATCTGATATTGGATAATGGGAGAAGGTAGGGTGAAAGAAAATCTGAGCAAGAAATGGTGTAGACAACTAAAATTCAGAGCAACAAGAATCTTAGCAACAGCTAAGATCAAACAAATATTGACATGTCTTTCCCCTCTTAAAGACATGTGACTTTTCTCCTATTTGTTTTACTAGCATCAAGAAAAGCTTAGATGTGCTCATATGATAAGCCCTGATGTGCTCTCTCTCCCCCTTTGACATCAATTTCCAAGAAGGGTACTTCTGGAGCATGAGTCAAATAAGTTTGGTCCTTGAGACACACTACAAAGTAGCATACAGGTTAAGATGCGAGTAGAGGATAAGAATCACTGAGTGGAGCTGGAGAAGAAATAGAATATGAAGAATGCAATGGCAAAAAGTTTTCTCAACAGTGAAATCAGTAACGCCCATCAGTTTCCATCGGTGACACCGAGTTGGCAGTGTCATGGATGATGCATATCGGTCAGACCGGGTAGTCCACGTCGGTTGTACCGATGAGCTATTTACAAGATATTCTTGTAGTTCGGTCTAGCCGATAGGCTTGGATCAGTGAGTCCGAGTTCAATGTTGAGGCAAAATCCCGTCGACTCAGCTCACTTGGCAAGTTAAATCTCACAAGGATTTGAAAGGAATTAACTAAAAGATTTGCAATGAATTAGATACAGAAGAGCAGAAAAGAGATCTAGATGAAGCTTTTTTTATAAAGGGAAACAAAATAGCAAGAACACAAAGTAACTGAGCAAAGAAATACTAGAGAACTTCACCTAGAAGAGTGTCGGTGACAAAGTCACCTATGTTAGAGTATATTGACCGAGGAGTCAAGTGATAATACTTGATCGTAGGTCATACTCATTGTTTAAGCTCAAAATGGGGTTACCATTTTTCGTTTAAGCCGTTTGATGTATTCTCATATTGTTGAGTTGCTTTAACCCATGACTTGGAGTAAACTTCTCTAAGATGGAATATCATACCTTGGGTTGTGGTGTTGATGTTGATCATGTATTCAAACTTGTGTTGGATGCTCAAGGTCGATGTAGTCCATAAAGAGTTGGGAGAACCACTTGTAGTTTTAGTTCATCTTCCTACATGGGTTAGCCTTGCAAGGAAGAGAACTTGTCTATCCAATGTGGCAATCATGAGACTTGATACCAAATAAAATTTGATAAATAGAAATTGTCAAAGGATATATTGAGTGATTTCATGCTTCCTTGTATTCAACATCCATATAGTAGGAACTTGGTGATGTAGAGATTGCTCAAGATGTGAATGACTTGCAATAACATAGATTTGGATTCATCCAAGTACCTACAAGGGTTAGATAACATGCAAGGGTACTAATATAGATCCAAGACATATGATCAACATCATAAGAGAAATATCAAGGATTAGTCATAAAAGACTCATGCCTTGCATGTATCCAAATGAAGTTTCTACTCCAAGTTTAAGGCATTAATGATATTCAATTCACCTCTGAAACGACAAAATACATTCTCATCAAGCTATTTGGTGAATATATCCGCTAATTGCTTATCGATACGAAAATGGTTAAGATTGATATATCCTTTAGCAACATGATCTCGAATGAAATGATGACGAACTTCAATATGCTTAGTTCAAGAATGTTGCACGGGATTGTGTGCAATCTTAATAGCACTCTCATTGTCATAAAGCAATGGAACATGTTTCACTTGCATCCCATAATCCTTAAGGGTTTGGGTCATCCAAAGTAATTGAGCACAATATGATCCGGCGGCAATCTATTCTGCTTCGGCGGTGGATAACACTACAAAAAAAGACACATCCATGACATTTTGGGCCGAACGAATTTTTCTGTCATGCTTATGACACTTCTATGACGATAATTGTGACAAGACCTGGTATCATCATAGATGTGGTGGGCTCCTACTTCTATGACAAAAAATCATGACAGAAAATTGGCTTTTCGTCCTGGGCGGGCCGGAGAGACAGCTGCCTGACATTCTTTGGGTTGTCCATGACAAAAAAAACCATGGTAGAAGTGAGGGCGAGGAAAATATCGGGGAGTTCCCGGTTACGGTGGGTGGTCGGGGGTCGAGCGATGTGCATTTCTCCCGTACACGTACGCGCGTGGATGCGAGGCATTGGGCTCTAACTGAACCCGAGCGAGGTGTTCGCCTAACTGAACTCGAGCGATTGCATTGTAGGCTACGCGTTACTAAACCCGAGCGATCGAGCGATTCCTTCGCTACTGCTACTAACTGAAGCCTATCAATGCTGCTTTCTGGATGAACACTGAGCCTTGTTGGGGGGGGGTGGATGAATAGTTCCTGGTGGGGGGTTCGATGAACAGGAGCGCGTGGTAGTAGAGGTCGTTGCCGCTGGATGAATAGGACCCCGATCGATTGAGCCGGTTGGGAGGTGGATGAACAGGACCCCATGGAGGGCTGGATGAATAAGACCCCGTGGAGGCTGATTGAACAGTAGCTGGTGGAGGGCTGGATGAACAGTAGTCCGTGGAGGGGTGGTTGAACAGGACCCCGTGGATAGGGCTGGTTGAATAGTAGCCGGTGGAGGAGCGCGCAGTGGAGGCTGGATGAACAGGAGCTCGTGGATGAACAGTCGCAGGTGGAGGTTGGAGGAGGTTGACGCTGGATGAATAGTAGCCCGTGAAGGCTGGAGGAGGTCGATGGTGGAGATGAACAGTATCCCGTGGAGTCCCGTTTTGCGGTACGCCACTCACCTCTCGATGAACAGGACCCCCGTTTCGATCATAGCGCTCCAACACAAGTCCATTTCCTTCGTTTTGCAGTACGCCACACCCCTCCCGATCAACAGGACACCGTTTCGACCGTAGGAGGTCCAACAGAAGTCCGTTTCCTTTGTTTTGCGGTATGCCGACCCCTCCCGGTGAACAAGATTCCGTCTAGACCATGGCCGGTCGAACACAAGGCCGTTTCCTCCATTCTACAGTATGCTAGGCCTCGTTTCCATTGGCTGTTCCGTCCAAGCCGGTTGGCTCCCAATGAACACGATGTATTCCGTTGCCTCCCCATGAACATGATGCATTCCGTTGGCTCCCCATGAACACAATGACGACGCAGTTTCTCTGTTCCGACCCAGCCATCTACACGAGCCCTAGCCGTACGTATGCGCGGGTAGGCGTTCGAGACCCCGCCCGTATGTACGTACATGGCTGTATTTACTTTCTTGAACCCTAGCTGTTGTACATACGTGTACATCCTATGTGCGTGCCTCTACTACGACACGTGCACGCCTCTACTACGACACGTGTGCACCTCTACATTGACCAGTATGAACGTACATGTTTGCGACTAGAATGACCAGGTGGGTCCCGACTGTCAGGCACTTATTTGCGTGCGAAGATGTAGCTGGTGGGTCCCAGCAGTCAGGGGGTGAATCGTTTTTTTTGCCCGTAATATGGACGCACTTCCTTGCGTGCGAAGATGTGGTTGGTGGGTCCCAGCAGTGAGGGGGAACATTTTTTTTGTGAAATACAGTGGCCCGTCCGGTGGGTCCCTGCTATCAGGTGGAGGAATAATTATTTTGCACGTAATAAGGAGGCACTTCCTTGCTAAGGCCGTGGACCCAGCTATCAGCCTCTCCACGTACAGTACTCTTCTGATGGAAGTCATTCCTTGGCCACGTTGACCACGCCGCGCCGAGAGCACCAGGGCGGTGGACAACGGTGAGGCCTAGGAAGGGGCGACGCGAAGCTGGGGAAGACGCGTCAGTGAAAGCCCACGCGGAGAGGAGTACGAGGGTTCACTGGTTCGGCAGCGGTGTGATGCTGCCGTTGCCGGAGAATAACAGGGGGGTGTGGGTGAGTAGAGGGATGGTCTGGCTAGCGGTGGGATTAGTAGGGGCGGTGAGGCCTCCGCAGCATCACAGCCGTCCATGGGAGGCAGGAGCACACGACACGACCGGCGTTGGTTTGGGCGACTGAAGCAAGAAGACCAGAGGTTGAAGAAGCACTACGGTCGTTGGATGGATATCGTACGGTCACTGGAGCTAGAATCGTTTATGTTGACTAAGTTGACAAAGCCCTTGGTATCCGTCAACTTAGTAGGCCCACGGGTCAGCCTCCCACTATGGTAGGTCCCAGCTAGCAGGGGGTATTCATTTTTTGTGCGTAATAAGGAGGCACTTCCTTGCGTTCGAAGATATAGCTGATGGGTCCGACCTGTCAGCAAAGGGACCGTTTTTTTCGCGAAATATAGAGGCCTGTCCAGTGGGTCCCAGCTGTCAGCTAGAGGAATCATTATTTTGTGCGTAATAAGGAGGCATTTCCTTGCTTGTGGCCGTGAACCCAGCAGTCAGCCTCTCCACGCACAGTCTACTTCCGATGGATGTCGTTCGTTGACCATGTTGACCACTCCGCGCTGAGCACATCCAAGGTGGTGGACGACGGCGAGGCTCCGGACAGCAATGAGTCGGAGATGGGAAGATGCGCGAGTAGAGTCACAGAAAAAGAGGTGTACAAGTGTTAACTGGTTCTGGTGCGGTGTGGTTCAGCAGTCGGTGGAGAAGAACAGGAGGTGTGGAGGGGTGGAGGGATGGCCTGGCCAACAGGGGGATAGCGCTTCACAACGAAGCATGCTCAACAGAGCTGCTAGCAACAGGAGGCAGGAGCTGGTGGTCCCAGCGGCGCTGGAGGAAGAAAACGAGAGATTGAAGATGGATGCCGGTCATTGGATTTAAATCCAATGGCTAACGATGTCAGAATCATTTGTTGACTAAGTTGACAAGACTTGTGTTCGCTTCGACCTATTGGCCCTCATTTCAGCCTCCAAAAATGTGGCACGTATTCAACCCATGTTTTCAGAATTTATAGTCAATTTGATCTCTTTTTTTAGAATTACAGTCCACTAGCTGGGCTGGGTGAACAAATAATGTAGCGTCCATGTGGCCCATTTATTTATTTTCCTAATAAATTATAGGCCATTTGCACTTTCTCGCAATACACGATTTTGCTAGGCTGATGCTATTATAATGTTGGGTTGGGCACAACAATGTTATCAAAAAATAAACAGGGGCTGAGCATTTTGTTATAAATATATTTAAATAATAAGTGATTTATTATTACATTGGTGCTTAAATCTTACCAAGCTTTTGTACACAATCAACAGGATTTTCGTTGCCAAAAAATCCAAGATTTTATTGTTAAGAAATTATTTTTATAAGTTAATAAGATGTGGGATATTGTTTTCTTACATATGTAAGTATCAGTTAAATATATAATGACAATAACAATAATATATAATAACATATAAATAATTTACATATATATAATATAGTTAGAAGGGAAACATAAGTTCGACCAGGAGTTCCCATTCTTATATAGAAAAATAGAACAGACCTCTGTGTTTTCTTCAAAAAAATACATAAATTGGGCTGCCGATGTTTCAGGAAAATAATACCTCGGTTGGAGGTACATAGGCCGGTTGTTACATGACGGCCCTCAAGAAAATACAAACCAACATGTCGTGGGCTGCGCATGTTAAAAAAGAAAGCCTAGACGGGGCAGCCCAAAACCCAGCTGATACTTGCTGCCCCAGTGATAATAAATGATACCTGCCAGCTCCCCAGCTTCGGTGTGAATTTATCTCCTATAGTTACTACGTTGAAGCACCTAAGAAAATGTAACTATGTTGACAAACCCGTGGGCCCTGAGGGAGTCCTTGATTGGGGGGTCCTCGGACAGCCGGACTATGTACTTACGCCGGACTGTTGGACTATGAAGATACAAGATTGAAGACTTCGTCCTGTGTCCGGGTGGGACTCTCCTTTGCGTGGAAGGCAAGCTTGGCAATTCGGATATGTAGATCTCCTTCTCTGTAACCGACTCTGTGTAACCCTAGCCCCCTCCAGTATCCATATAAACCGGAGGGTTTAGTCCGTAGGACAACAACAATCATAATCATAGGTTAGCTTCTAGGGTTTAGCCTCTACGATCTCGTGGTAGATCAACTCTTGTAATACTCATATCATCAAGATCAATCAAGCAGGAAGTAGGGTATTACCTCCATCGAGAGGGCCCAAACCTGGGCAAACATTGTGTCCCCCGCCTCCTGTTACCATTAGCCTTAGACGCACAGTTCGGGACCCCCTACCTGAGATCCGCCGGTTTTCACACCGACATTGGTGCTTTCATTGAGAGTTCCACTGTGCCGACACAGTAAGGCTTGATGGCTCGCCTTGTTGTCAAGGACAACATCACCTCTGGGGGAGCCCTGACTGTAGGCCAAACTATCCGACTGGGCGGCTTCGTCATGACTGCCCGTTCGGCCGCCGTGCTGACGATGACTTCTCAGGTCATCAAGAACAACCTCCATGTCAGCTCGGAATTCACCGAGCAGATGGATCCAATGGAGCTCTCCTCCCTGAACGAGCTCTTGGATCGCATCGCCGCCTTGGGAGTTGCTATGGATGATGATCGGATCGGGCTTAAACCCGACCAAAGGGAGATTAACTCTCCGCAGGTCACCCATCAGACAGCGGTGGTGGAGGAGCAATGCAGCAATTCTTCCTCTATTTTGAGGATGCACTATGTCCGGATTCCTGAGCTCTCCGAGCTGGATACCCTTCTACAGGAGGACATGGCCCAAGCTCTGAACCTAGAGTCAGACAGCGGGCTGGAAAAATTGGGCAACATCCCGAAGCCCGAACTGCCAAGCTCGGAAGCTCCTCTACCCCTGGGTCTCAGATCAGGTCAGGGTTTGGACTTAAATCTAGCCACCCACCCAGATACAAGTGATCTTTCCCACATTAGACAAGAGCCCCAAGAGATAGTACATCATTTCTGGGCGAGATTCCTCCTTGTAATGAGCAAGGTTAAGGACTGTCGCAGGAAGATGCAATCTCACTCTTTTGAAAAAATTGCACGAACAAGGGAATACTCAACGCCATAAGTCGCCGTGACATAGCACGCTTCACCAATTGGCGGCCATCATACAGAAGTACTGTGTGATGGAAAGCATCTGGAAAACCCAAACAAAATTCTGGGATCCTCCGGCTCTCACTAAACCCCTCGTCCGAACTAAAAGGGTGCACTCTCGCAAGTCACGCGATCCAATTACAAAGAAACCAAAGCCCACTACAGGGCGTGAAACCGTATTGGAGGGATGGCTCAATGGGCCATGCAAAATTCACAGCACACCGGATACCATACCAACACATAGCCTTAGAGCGTGTTGGACACTCCGGCAGGTGGCCAAGAGCGGCTAGGATCTCCTCATCAACGATTCTGCAGAGCATCATCCAGTGGAAAATAACAATACAGTATTGGCAGTCTTCAAGACTTTCGCCTCCAATAATAGGCGCAAGCGAGCACTCTGCAGCCTCGCCGAAGTCTGCCACAGTGCAGCAATAAATCCATGGAACGACACGACCATAACCTTCAATGCCAGTGACGAACCTCAATTCCGAACAGTTCAAACACCAACCGCTTTGGTCCTTAGTCCAATTATGGATGGCTTCCGGCTTACCAAAGTGCTCATGGACGGTGGCAGTGGATTAAACCTCATCTACGAGAAAACTCTTAACAAAATGGAAATAGACAAGAGCTGCATTGAGCAAAGCAGCACGACCTTCAGAGGAATCATCCCTAGTCGGGAGGCACGATATGCGGGAAAAATCACACTAGATGTGGTATTCGGCACGCCGGAGAATTATAGGTCCAAAGAAATCACATTCCAAGTGGCCCCATTAAGGAGCGGATACCACGCACTTTTACGGTGGGATGCATTCACGAGCTTCCAAGCTATACCCCATTTTGGGTACATGAAGCTCAAGATGCCCGGGCCCAATGGAATCATCACTCTAGCTAGTGATCCGGACGTAGCACTCCGCGCCAAAAATAAAACCGCCGCACTGTCCCTTGAGGCATTATCGGAAGCCCTCGCGGCCGGAGAACTAACTGCGCTGCGCTCCATAGTGGACAGGGACGATGTGATACTCGTCAAACGACCCAAGTCCACCTCTTTCAAACCAATGGACGAAATAGTCAAATTCCAGGTCCACCCAATGGACCATACAAAAACAGCATCCGTCGGGGCATAGCTGAATCCCACAATAGACGCCGCACTGCGAGAGTTCTTGCGTGAGAATTGGGACATCTTCGCCTGGCATCCTTCAGACATGCCAGGTATCCCATGCAGGCTGGCCGAGCATAGCCTAAACATACTGAAGGGATACAAGCCGGCCAAGCAGACTCTTCGGTGATTTTCAGAACCTAAGCGACAAGCCATGGGAGAGGAGATAGACAAGTTACTCGAGGATGGATTCATCAGAGAAATAAAACATCCAGACTGGCTAGCAAACCTGGTGATGGTACCAAAGAAGGACAAATCCTGGCGCCTATGTGTCGATTTCAAGGACCTCAATAAGGCATGCCCCAAGGATCCCTTCCCCCTCCCTGCATCGATCAAATCGTCGACGCTACCTCGACGCATACTCCGGATACCATCAAATCAAGATGGCGGAGTCTGATCAAGCCGCAACGGCATTCATCACACCATATGGCCCCTTCTGTTTTAACACCATGCCTTTCGGGCTCAAAAATGCCGGTGCAACCTATCAACGCATGATTCAGACATGCCTGGAAAAACAAATTGGCAAAACAGTGGAGGCATACATAGACGATGTGGTCATCAAAACTAGACACGTCGAATCTTTAATAGACGACTTGAGGCTTACGTTCAACAATCTCCGAACATATGACATCAAGCTTAATCCGAAAAAATGCGTTTTCGGCGTGCCTGCCGGAAAGCTCTTGGGCTTCATCGGTTCCAATAGAGGAACTGAAGCAAATCCAGCTAAAAGCCGACCTCTGTCACAGTTGGCTACCCCAACAGACCTCAAGCAAATCAAGAAATTAACTGGATGCGTGGCTGCCCTAAGCCGCTTTATCTCCCGATTGGGAGAAAAGGCACTACCCCTTTATCGCCTTCTTCGATGCACCAAACACTTTGAGTGGACGGATGCGGCTACGGCCAGACTGGAAGAAATAAAGGCCCTCTTGGCCAGCAATCCAATCCTGGCCGCGCCAAATATCGGCGAACCCATGCTGTTATATATAGCTGCAACACACCAGGTTGTAAGCGCAGTGCTCGTCGTCGAAGAAGAGACGGACGGACATAAGTTCCCGCTTCAAAAGCCAGTATACTACGTATTCACTGTCCTCACCCCATGCAAGTCACGGTACCCGCATTATCAAAAGATAGCATACATGGTCTTCATGGCATCCTAGAAACTACGACACTACTTTCAAGAGTGTTCAATCACAGTGGCCGCTGAAGTACCACTAATAGATATAATAAATAACCGCGATGCCATGGGCCGGATTGTTAAGTGGGCTATTGAGCTCCTCCCATTCGACATCATATACAAACCACGGCGAGCCATTGAGTCACAAGTACTGGCTGACTTCATCGCCGAATGGACAGAAGCCGAACTCCCTAAAGAGTATGGCACGTACTCCAATTGGATCATGCACTTCGACGGCTCTAAGATGCTGACATCCCCCACAGGAGACACGGTCCAATACGTACTCCAAATATTATACACAGACTCCAACAATGCAGCCGAATACGAGGCTCTGTTGCATGGTCTTCGGATGACAGTCTCCATGGGAATTCTATGCCTAGAAGTGCGTGGGGATTCGAACCTTGCAATATCTCAAATAAATGGAGACTTTGATGCCAAGGACCCAAAAATGGCGGCTCACCGCAATGCCGTCCTCAAAATGTCAGCTCGGTTCGAGGGGCTCGAATTCCACCATGTGGTCCGAGAAAACAATCAAGCGGCGGATATCCTCGCCCGCATCGGCGCTAAGCACGACCCCGTCCCACCTAATATCTTCTTGGAAAGGCTGTTCAAGCCATCCGTGATGTGGGAAGGGGAGACGAGCAATACCAGTCCGGATCCGAACACAACCCCAGATCCCGAACACTCTGACGTAATCGGAGGCTCCGCCACCGAAATAACACCTTCGACCCACGTGATTATGGCTGTCATTGCCCCGTGGAACGAACCCTTCTTAGCCTACCTAAATAGGCAAGAACTGCCTAAGGACCAAAATGAGGCACGTTGCATTGTGTGGCGCTCTAAAGCCTACAAGGTTCACGAGGGAGAGCTTTATAAGAAAAGCGCGACCGGAGTGCTCCAAAGGTGCATCTCCGAAGAGGAAGGACAGTAGCTACTGGCCGAAATTCACGCTGGACTTGGCGGCCACCACGCCGCAGCTCGGGCCCTTGTAAGCAAGGCCTTCCATACAGGTTTCTACTGGCCGATAGCCCGAGCAGACGCACAGGACCCCGTCCAACATTGCGTTGGTTGCCAGCTTTTCGCAAACCAAAGCCATATGCCACCTACCGCTCTCCAAACAATCCTCATAACTTGGCCCTTTGCGGTCTGGGGGACTCGATATGGTCGGACCCCTTAAAGGAGGAAGCCATAAGAAAAATACTTGTTGGTCATGGTGGATAAACTCACCAAATGGATAGAAGCCAAATCAGTTAAAATGGCCAAGTCTGGACCAGTGATAGACTTCATATCCGGGGTCGTACACCGTTACGGTGTCCCCTACAACATCATCTCCGATAATGGCTCCAACTTCACAGCCGATGAGGTGAAAACTTGGTGCGGCAACATGGGCATTAAGCTTGATTATGCCTCCGTCTATCACCCCCAAACAAACGGTCAAGTCGAACGAGCAAACAGTCTTATTATGAGCGGCATCAAACCCAGACTAGTGTGATCCTTGAAGAAATCAGATATGCACTGGGTCGAGGAGCTCAACTCCGTACTATGGGGGCTGCGGACCACGCCGAATCGCACTACCGGATACACACCATTTTTTATGGTGTACGACGCAGAGGCGGTATTACCCTGGAATATCATTCATGACTCACCTCAAGTGCGCATGTACGAAGAGAGAGAATCCGAGCTTGATTGGCAGGACAATTTAGATGCCCTGGAGGAGGAGCGCGACGTTGCAAAGACCCATTCCGCATAATATCAGCAACAGGCTCAAAAGTATCAAAGAAAAGAAGTACGGGCCAAAACTTATAATGTTGGGGAACTCGTTCTACGCCTACCGGAGAAGAAAAAGGACAAGCCCAAGCTCAAGTGGGAGGGTCCCTTCATCATTGATAAGGTTCTCACCGGAGGGGCGTACCGTCTGCGTGATGCATCTGATAATCGACTCGAGCCAAACCCATGGAACGCGGCCAGACTCCGAAGATTCTACGCCTAGTGCCGAACTATGTGTTCATCTCCTTACCTCCGCCTTTTTTAAAGTTATATCCTCTTTCTTTCTTTCTTTCTTCCTTCCTTCCTTTTTTATAGCCTCATAAGCTTCAAGTGTGGCTCGACTACACACTCTTGCCGCACTATGCGCGCTCAATATACCCGGGGGCTTCTTATACAGAAGCTTAATATAATTATATCCCGGGCTTTACGCCCATTACATATGTGTCGCTTCTGCATATGTACCTTTTTTCATAATTATATGCATCGATATGACTTCAGTTTTGGCCAAGCTGGGTTGCCTGGCTCCTGTGTTTATGCCCTATGTTCCCGTTAGTTTGGCTAGGGCATAAGGGGAGCACCTCTGCAATTGTTACTGCCGAATCAGGCGGATGTGTACCTCAGACTGGGTGAAGCCGAAAGCCGGATCATTTGGTGAACAAAAGATGTTTCTTACCTATAATGATGCATGCCCTCAGATGTTTATATCACGCGTCTCTTTTCGCAGTTCAGACATGCACATTAATGCATGCGTGCCAGGGAAAGGAACCCTTAACGGAACTATTCTCCCTGGAAGATGTTTGTTACTATCCATGTAATATAACATAGCTAGTTGGGTACTTGTCTGTTCAAGCACTTATGACCCCTACGCCTGGTTTCCACGCGTACCACGGTTTTTACATAACCGAGCGAGTATTCGGATAAACTCCGGACTGTCGGGTCTAGAGGTTGAAGCGAAAAGGTCTGCCATGACAAATGATTTACAATCCGGCTAGGGACAAAATATGTCATTCGAAGTACACAGTCACTTAGACTGACTAAATTCTTCTTCTATATCATCCAACAGGCTGTCTAGCCTACAATCCTGTTGGGAATACTTTGCAGCTAAGCCTACCTGGTCATATACCAAGCTAAGGGGGATCGCTTTCCCATCTGACCCTACAGGTCCGACCTTGGCCATGTGATTCGGATCAACCTTGGTGTACTGCGTTTTCACCATGGCACAGGCTTCCCTGACACCTTATCGGTAGGACGATATCTTCCATAATCGGAAGCGCCGCCGCGCTCCCTTGAGCATCTCTACAAGCTCCTCCATGCCTCCTGGCAGGGAGGAAGATGGCCACAAGGCCTGGGCAATACCCTGCATCACCAGCCGAACTCGCTCGTGCAGTTGTGAAAGCTCTTGCAAAAGATCGGCTGCGGATCCGGGCATATCCTCTTCGGGGCGACCTGTCAGCATACCTACAAATATAACTCTGTTAGCCCGCTTCTTTGCCGAACTGTATAAAGGTTCGTTTGAGCACTTACTAAAAATGTCGCATCGAAGCCTCTTATTCTCCTTCACGGAGTCAGCAAGCTGGGCCTGAACATCCTTTAGTTCAACGCCTAGCCAGGTATGGGCATCCTGGAGATCATTTTTCTCTCGAATAACCCATGTAAGCACGCGCTCGCCAGCCTCTAACTGTCGTTGAGCATGTTGCTCATCCCCTGGTACGATCTCTGGATTACCTCCAGGATTGTCTGCAGAATCTATTGTTAGATTTGCACTCCTGCCGAATATTAACGGGTACATGTCATTACATTCTTTTCGATCAAGACAAGTATTACCAGATGAGGTCTTCTTGGACTCCTCCATTCTGGCAACTGCAGCCCGTAGCCGGGCTTTGCACTCCTCCTGTTCTTGAGACAACTGGGTATTCTTCTTTGTAAGAACTTATGCATACAATGATCCTTAAATTAGTTGTGCCAAATGTTTCAAGTCTAAAAGGCTACTGATATACATAATTATCAGATTTTCTTACCCGTATATCCTTTACATACTGGCCCGTGGCTCTAGCAAGACCATCTTGAGCATCTCGGATGTACGCGTCTCCTGAGTTGAAGGCATTGAACGCCTCTTCGGAAAAATTAGGGTCGTGGAGTACGGCCTGGCGACGCCTGTGATTCATGGCGCTCTCCAGTTTGGAATTTGTAGCCGACATTCCATCTGCATCCTCTGTAGGAGGACCATCCGGCATTGTCCCCGCATTAGCCTCCTCCCCTAAGTCCGGCTCTGGAGACCGGCTGGTGGAGGCGTGGCCCGGCAGGCTCTCCAGACACAGTCCGACGAGCGTTTTTTCTGCCAGGAACCACAGACATTATTATATTTTAAAGACAATAATCACGGAGCAGGTTTTTAACTATACCTATGCGACGACGTCTCGGTCCTGACCACCTTCCTTTTGAGCCTACCAGGCTTCGGTGCCCCTTGTTGACGAGTCGTCGCGGGTTCGGCACGGCGCCCCGATGGCCTTCCCTATAAGACGCAATACATGTGCGGTGGGTAAGGCGCAAAGAAGGGATCCTTCTCGGAAGTTGGGACTCTGGTTTTACTTACATGTGATGGAGGGAGTAGGCCAGGGTAATCAGCTATGATGGCCACCAAGGCACCATCACATCTTAGCTGATAAAACATCCTGTCAACGAGCTCCACAAATACGTCTGGATCTTCTTCGAGTCCGAGGTTGAGGGCCCGGTCGGGGTCCTCTGGCTGTTGAAACGGGAGGTGGACCTCCCTCACAGCTTTTCGCAGTTCCTGCTATGAATTAGCAAGGTAAATATTTGTGATGAAGAATGCGGGAATGACTGGAATAAAAGATTGCAGCTCACCCATCTTGGGAGATTGTACATGGAGAATCCATCCTGTGGCTTAATACGTATAAACTCCTCTTCTTCTCCTTTGTACAAATCGGGCAGTATTTTTGCCAGAGCGGTGGCGGAGTCCGGACCTTTACGACCACAGCGGGTGGCATTGTCTTCTCCATTGAAGTGCCACATGGGTTTCCCCCGATACTGAAGTGGCTGCACCCCCCGCATTATACATATTGACATAACCTCGATTATTGTCAGTCCTGATTTGGCCAGCGTTTTTATCCTTCCCATCAGGTAAAGGACCTCTCTGTTATCTTCCTCCTGGGGGCTCCGGGGGCACCGGCTGTGGCATTTCTTCAACGGGTCATTAGCAAACTCAGGAAGGCCCATCCGAATAGGGTCTGGAAGGGGACGTCCTCCATATAAAACCACTCCGAAGGCCAATCTTCGGATGTCTTCTTCGGAGTACCGGATAGGTATCCGGTCCTGGTGATGCGCCATATTTCAGCTCCGCCCGCTTGATATATTGACCCCTCCTGGGTGCGGGGTACGAGATAGAATAGCCTCTTCCATAGCTCGAAATGAGCTTCGCAGCCCAGAAATAGCTCGCAAAAGGCGACGTAGCTGGCGATGTGTAGTATGGAGGCAGGAGTGAAGTTATGCAGCTGGAGGACGTAGTATCCTAGGAGCCCGTGGAGGAATGGATGGATTGGAAATCCAAGGCCCCTCAGCAAGTAGGGGACAAGGTATACTCGCTCGCCCCTGGATGGGTTGGGAGAACTCTCCGCTTGCTCCCCGCCATTGTAAGTGGCTAGTCCGGCTCGGACGGGGACCATATATGCAAGAGGGAGAAACCCCTTGGTCTGCAACTCTACCAATCGGTCGTGGGGGACAAAACACTTCTCCCAATCGCCCGGCTTAGCTCTACGGGAGCGAGAGGAGGAACTGCGATGGCCGGCCATGATGGGATGGCTTTTTCCGGGCGCGCTCTGATGGATACTCGCTAGGGGAAGATGGTGTGATTTGGATCTGAGGATCCCCGTCTCTTTAATAGACGATCTACTAACATGGTCAGGGTGGCAAATGTAAAAATGCCCCGACTTCTCACATTTGCTCGACACATGGAGATTGCCATTATTAAAATACAGAAGTCGAGGAGTGCAACATTAATGGAAGCCAGACACTACTCGTTACAGCAGGTACTTTGGATTTAGAGAAGAACCCGCCTTGCAGTGCTGAAGACAATCTGCGCGCCGGACTCGTCGTCATTGAAGCCTGGTTCAGGGGCTACTAACGGAGTCCTAGATTTGGGGGTCCTCGGACAACCGGACTATGTACTTACGCCGGACTGTTGGACTATGAAGATACAAGATTGAAGACTTCGTCCCGTGTCCGGGTGGGACTCTCCTTTGCATGGAAGGCAAGCTTGGCAATTCGGATATATAGATCTCCTTCTCTGTAACCGACTCTGTGTAACCCCAGCCCCCTCCGGTGTCTATATAAACCGGAGGGTTTAGTCCATAGGACAACAACAATCATAATCATAGGCTAGCTTCTAGGGTTTAGCCTCTACGATCTCGTGGTAGATCAACTCTTGTAATACTCATATCATCAAGATCAATCAAGCAGGAAGTAGGGTATTACCTCCATCGAGATGGCCCGAACCTGGGTAAACATTGTGTCCCTCGCCTCCTGTTACCATTAGCCTTACACGCACAGTTCGGGACCCCCTACCCGAGATCTGCCGGTTTTGACACCGACAGGCCCCAATGTCAGTATAGCATTAGGAAGAAGTATTTTTTTCGATGGGGCACTTTCTTGCGTACGGCCATAGACATGGTGGGTCCCGACTGTCTACCTCTCCATGTACAGTCCTTTCCAGATTCCTCTCGTTTGTTCAGCATGTTCACAACAGCAGACAGGGGCGCCACGGCAAGCGCACAAAGGCGCGGGAGGAGATCCGACCACCTGAGGAAGTGCCTTATTTGTAATGAAAGTACTAAACTAGCCCAGTGGCCAAGTGAACTACTCAACAGTTGTTACGCCTGGGTTCGATTCCACCTGATGCAGGGAAAATATCTCCAATTTTTTTGCCTCTGCCATGATTGACATGTGCGTCCCCATTGTCATCTATGCACACCACGTCTAACACTTGCCAAAACTTCGTCCCTCGTTTTCTCTATTTTTGGCACACTCAACATTGTGTGGGCATTTTGAAAATAGCATATCTTTTTGACTTTGCATTATATGAAGATGTGCTATGCATGAATGTTGATCAGCATGATGTTAACTGGCTGGTAGTTCGATTTCGACCATGAATAAAACTTCCAACATGATGTTAACCCTGTTTGAAAAGGCCATGTTAATATAAATGCTTTCCTTTGAAAGTTGTTGTTTCTTATCTGAAACTAAACTTGCAGTTTCTTTTCTGAAATTGAAACTTGCAGTTTCTTCTCTGAGAATCACATTGTCTGCACTTCTATACTCCTATGAAACTATATCTTTTTAAGTGCTAAAAATAGATCTCTAGAATTCATAAATACTTCATATGCTCAATACTACAAATCTGAAATTCAAAAGACATTTATATCTGAAAGTACTCTCCAAATACACAACACAAAACACAATTCACAACCTACAAATACTGACAACCCTAACCTCCTCTCGACAATTCACAACCTGCCCGACTATTTGGCTGGGGGAGGGGAGGTAGTCCCCTCCTATTCCTCTGCGGCAGAGAGCCGCCCCATGAGACGATGTGAACGGCGAGGGGGAGGATGGCGGGGAAGCGTCGTCGGGCCAACCGCTTTTCTCCTCTTGAAGTTGGGTTCGGTCGACGAAGACTCCACCGGCTCGCTCTGGCATGACACCCTCACAAACAGCACCCTGTAGATGCTTGATCCTTCAATCTCTGGTGGATGCTCCATCTGGGATTGATACTCCCACCACCGCTCCCTCACGATCGGATTCGGTGAATCTGTTTGCTCCATGGCCCAGAGGAGCAGCTCTATATACTCCCGCATGACTCCCTTTGGGAGTATCGCAACCTTTTTGCTCTATTGCAGATATTTGGCCATGGATGTCGCCGTCGCTGCTAGTTGGTCCTTGTTGTCAAACCAAGACTGTATCTCCAACATCCTGGCTAGCTTCATAGGGTTGCCGTCTGCGATCCTCACATATCGGTTGTACTCCTCCATCGATCTACTTCTCCACATCACCTTCACTCGCTGGCGGTGGTTTTTGAATGGAAGAGGAGAGGAGCAGCGCTAGTTTTGGATTAAAATAGGAGAGGAGCGATGCTGGTTTTGGATTGGAACAGGAGAGGAGGGGCCGTGGTTTTGAAATGGAAGAGGAGAGGAGTAGCGCTGGATTTAGATTGGAACAGGAGAGGAGCAGCGGTGGTTTAAGAGGATAGGAGCGGTGCTGGTCTTGGAAGTATATTTTGTTTTGCGTATTTTGGGTCAAAGTTTGACCACGTACTGTATTTAACAAGCAAAATGTGGCTGAATAACCTTGTTTGCACAGATAATGAAAAAGCATGATTACGTTATAGTGGCACTAGTTGATGAAAGATACACTAATGAATAGAAGAAAATATTGCAATAGTATCATAGTATGCCATGCTGCAAGGGCGAGATGGGCCCTGTGACGCCTCATATGGTACGCCTCATACTGGAAATACCCCCAAGTCTCCCCGAAACACCTTCTGCCAGTGATGAACATCAGTGTATAGCGGTAGTACAAGGAGGGGCCTTGAGACATTCCAATCTCTATTTTTGTGTAGATCAACTAAAATTAAGCACCCCAGTTTGCAGAAACGCTTAAACATTAACAATGGGACTAGTTGATGAAACATATACTAACAAAGAGAAGCACTTTCTTTATCTACATTGGAAATGAAATGATAGAGAGGATACTCGCTCTATTTTAACTGTATTATTACTTCATTTTATTAGTGACACTAGGGTCGAGCAGGTGGCAAATGAGGTGTACCATGCATCGCAAGGATGGAGGCCGGGGGTGCTTAGATTGGGATGCTGAAGCTAGCTCTTTCAGTCCCTATCTTTCCACTGATGTTTTTGTGGTAGAATTTGGGTTGTAATCCAAACTTGGTCGAGCTAGTGCTGCGTCCCCCTACCTGCCTAGCTTATGTGGCGAACTTGTCTCCTGCTAGTACTCAGTCTGTTCTAGTAGTAGTTGCATAACTGCCCGTTTAAACTGAGATGTTTTTGGATAATGGTTCTCTATGGTTGGGATTCTTTAATGAAATCGGAGGAAACCCCCTCTTTCGATATATAAAAAAATCGTTGGCACTAGCGGTGCCAAAACATTGCCTCAAATTAATAGTGCCACTAGATTAAGGTGCAAAATACTAACATTGCGCTTTATTATGGTAGTGCCAAAATAGTAGCACAAGAGCAGACTCAACATGCAGGATCTTCGGCAAACGATCAGACCAAAAAGGAACATACCTTGTGATGGGAACCATATCTGCAGTCAATGACATCGTAGAAGCTGTTGAAACCAGTCACCAACATGGATGATTCAATTCATGGGACCTTTTGGTACAGTTCACCTAAAATGAAGCAATGTCCCATGAGCTAGCAGCTTCTTTTTTTAAAGAAAGGGCTCCATCCCCGGTTCCATTTCCATTAGAAAACGAAACCCACAGAGCTTCGTCTTCATTACTTGCAATAAAATTGAGCAACATCAAGGTTGGTTGTGAAGCTCCTGGAATGTTCAACTATAATTTGGATATCATTTGTGCAGTTCAACTAAGATCAAGCATGAAATGTATATCTCTGTTTGCACAAAAAAGGTGGAAAGTAGGGCGACTAACAAGTGATGAAACATACATCAAATGAAAAGAAGCATGTTCCTTATCTGAATGGCAATCCTACAAGGACAATAGCAAGCATTGCTAGATATTAGTGTGGGCATTAGGATTAACCATGACAACCGTTAAATACGACATTACTTTAATGGTGCCATTGCTTTATTTTACCAGCAACATTACATTAACAACTGCTACAGAGTCGGTATTTGGGCACGGGAGAGTAGGTGGACGAGGACAGTTGCATTTCTAATGAAAAGAAGAAACTTATCTTAATGGGAAATTTAGCAGGACATGAAAAAGGTGCCATTGATTCATATTATTGGATGTATTACATTGAAAACAACATTGGTTTAACGTGTCTTTACTTTTAACAGTGCGACTGCTACATTTTACCAGTGGCATTACATAAGAGTGGCTCGGGGCAACAAACATCAGAACAGGATATCAGGGTTGGTCCCATATTTGTTCGGTATAGCCACCTTATACCGTGTTAGGCTAGTAAATCTAGTGCTGGACTTACTGTGTTGACTTGTCCCCAGTCCCCACTTTCTTTCCTTTTTCAATCAATAGATCGGGTTTATATTGAGTTTGTACTGTGTTTCCCTTTATTTCCCTATAAGACCTAGAGACCAGTTGGATAGCCAGTTTCGCCCCCATTATTTACTCTTTCGACCAAGTCCTAGATTCAGGTAACAAATCTTCCCCCACCCCTACCCCCTTTCTTCCTTGTTTGAACCAAGTAGTACTAGATTCGAGTGCATGGACTAGTTTTACCTCCTAACAGTAAAAATTTAGGTGGCTTTCGACCAGCCGATTGATCCTATCTACGAGGGGGGCTGAGAAATAGTAAAAGATACAAATGCAACGACGTTAGGAGCTCGGGAAGTAGAGCAAGGCCGGTTTCGAACGAAGTTATACCCGAGGGTCACCGGGATGTCTCTAGGTGGGCGGCGGGAGGCCGGATCTGCCCACACTACGGCAGCGAGGAAGAAGGGGTCAGAGGCCCTCCCTAGATAGCGGTGCTTGAGAGAGAACAACAAGGCACGTTGATCAGGGCATGCCGACAGTGGGTAAGAGCCGTCGCCGAGGACGACTATGTGAACATTGCACCTTCTCACCTTCCCCGGCGGAGAGGATCCGGCTGGATCTGTGACTAGCGGTGAGCCAAGAGAGAGAGAGAGTGTGGCCACTAATGTCGTGTTTAGATCTGGAGAGGACCAGACAGTGTGAAGAGAGCAACACTAGCACGCAAGTGCGGAGGCTCCTGCCTATATATTGGAGTACTAGTTTTCTTATGTCTACCAGAGCCGGCTTGACCTCGTCAATGACTATTGGAAGTCTTCATGCACGTGCCCCGGAAGCGCAGTTGTCATCATTTTGATCTAAAGCACCGGATTATAACATATAACATGAAAAAAATGCCACATGACAAGAAACCATAACCTCACTGCCCAAGGGAGACAACATGAATCTCGACGGACAAACTAGATGACGATCAAAGCTCAAAATAAAGATAAACTCATAGAAAAGGGGTCCATCGATAGATGTCCTAATTAACATAGCCAGCTTGACCTAGATGGCAGCCGAGTAGTCTTCATCCATGTGCCCCCAATGACTAGCCCCTTGGAGGAACTCACTTGTCGATGTTTAACCCTCGCAGTGATCCGAAGCACATGATACCTAATCTTGCGAGATGACAAGAAACCTTTTTTTAGATTTCTCACTAGAACTACAGCCCTGTACAACACAGCCTGCACGATATGTAGACGATAGCCAATCCAGGCGTGTCTGGTGGAGTCTGATCACATGCATGGACGAACTGATCTTTCGTGTCTTGCAGGGATCATCCAGGCACCAGCTTCTGTACAACACTTCTCTCGTACTATCGCTTGTCTCTCTCTTCTATTAACTCACCCGACTTGCGGGGCCGGGGAGTGTGCCTATGGTCGGTTCTCAATTGTGGTCCCACATTTGTGTGCAAACACAATATGATGCGCGTTCCATTCGGAGAGCGGCATGCCAGACCGACCGACCGTCTGGGGTGCGACGCGAGCGTGACAGGCGTGCTATATACTCTTTACATGTGTAATGTCGTTTTCTTGAGGCTTTGCTCGATGGGGCAATCCATGGATACAAAATTAGTATATTTTACTATTTAAAAGTCGATGGTGGGGCTTTTCTCGCGCGGTAGGCAGCGCAGTTCCGCCTAGTCGGTTCGACAGAGACGCGAGAAGATGAGGGAGTAGGCTGCTACAAACGTAGGGCTGTGTGATTTGACAGCGAGTTACTACTAGACAGGTGGGGCCCCGTGATATGACTTGCCATTATCATTTTAACTGCGGCGCTACGACCGGCGTGAGTCTCCCAATTCCTGACCACCTCCATACAGATGCCTCTCCCAATGCTCCACCATGTAGAGGCAGGCTCTTGCATGAGAGCCCACTCCTCCACTTTTTCCTTGCCTCTTTCCTCCACATATGCAAAAATGCCATGTAAAGCGGGCTTATAGCCCACTATTGTACTTGCTCCTACATGTGCTAAGCCTGCCACATAGGCATAAAGTCTGAGGTGCCAAGTTAATTAAGAAGAGAGAGACTAGTTTGGTGATCCCAGGAAGAAATGGTGCTAAGCGTGTGTACCTAGGTGAAATGACAATTTTGAGTCTATAGCTAATTAAATGAAGCAAACTTAGCAACAAAAAACTAAGCACCTATGCATTGGGGACTTGAGTTGGTAAGCCATTTAATGCCCTTAGCACATCATCTAAGCACCATTTCATTGGAAGAGGTCACTCCTTGGCAAATGCAATAAATACTATGAAGAAAGAGATACAGAGAAGTGAAAAAAAATCTTATAGCCAACCTTACAGCTAACCTTGATAGTGACTAAGTGATGACTATGTATGACATGCCAACATCAGATAGCCTGACGCACTGTCTTAAATCTCCAAGGGTGCGACCGCACGAGCGAGGCGGTGGTTGTGGTAGGCGCGACCATGATACGAGCTGCTGGCAGCCCTTGGATCTGAGATCAAACAGTCGCATGCTAAGTTGCTGAAAATTTGCAGAATAACCCTCCAGGATAGGATATTCACCCATAGGTCTAGAATCACGCCATGCAACCGTTCGATCTCATATCCAAGGGCTCTCGGAAGCCCGTATCATGGGAGAATGGAAAGCTTCGTATCACTTGTAATTTTCCCGATGCTTGACATGACATGAAAGCCGTTTAATTTGTCATCGAGTAGACATGACATCTAATTGGGCCCCGATAGTACCGTGCATGAATCCATTTATCCACTAGGCATGCCACTACCCTGCCATTCGCACGCCCCACTCAGCATTTTTACAATCAAAAAACCATTGGCAGTTCTCTCCTACTCGTCCCCGGACGTCCTTTAACATTACGACAGTTCACTCCTAGTCGTCCCATCCTTTCACACTACAGAGGTTCCACTAATCCTAATCCTCCTCCAAAATCCATGGCGTCCCAAATCTCCATGATCAGTGGTGAGTACAAGATTAGAACCATCACCAGCGATGAGTTCGACGTCATCTACACCCGTTCTTCCGCATCGGTGAAAGGATGCCTTGCTCGCTTCAGACGCATGTTTGAAAACTCAAATGATGAGTGGGTCGCCGGGCTAGATGTTGAGTACACCATAGTCCTTGGAAAAGAGAAGAATCTAAAGGAGGAAGAGAAGAAGAAGCCCGCTATGATCCAGGTTTGCGTGCATAACTTGTGCTTGGTCTACCACATATGCCATGCCGACGTTGAGTGCGAGGAATTTAAGAACTTCCTCAAGGGTGGCCGAGTCAAATTCGTTACTATAGACTTTACGAATGACAGAAGAGTCCTGGATTGGATAGGCCTTGTTGTAGGCAACCCCTTTGACCTCCAGAAGAATGGGCTGGTGCTCTCCGGTGATTAGCCTTTAATGCTGACCCTGGCAGGGGCCATGGTTCATCCTTCGTACGGTAAACAGAAGAAACCTCCGCACATGTTTGATCGTTCATGGCAGTGGAATATACTAGATATAGACCACATCCACTATGCTGCAATGGGTGGCTACCTTTGTTTCAATATCTACAAGGGTTGGATGAAGAGCAAGAGTCAAGTGTGCAGTTCATGCAAAGAAGTGTCGGCCAAGGGGAAGAGGGACAAGGACGAAGTCAAGGATGTGGATCAGGACTCTGAGTAAAGTGGCAGTGTAATTGCTCATGGTGGTTCTAATGCAGTGTCTACCGAATTAATTGCTTAGTTTAATTTCAGGTGTGCTTAGTTTTATTTGAGGTGTGTGTTGTGCTGAGCCCCCAACAGAACTATGTTATGTTTCTTCTCATTACTTTAACTCTTCAGTACATACATACTAGTATTTCTTACAGTTCATCTTTTAGTTGGTATAGTACTACCACTTGTTTCTTCATATTATATACGTACAATATATATGGCCAACATCATATAGCCAGCAGTTTAGTTGTCAAAGAATTTCAGGGTGCTTATTTTTGTCAAAGAATTTCAGGCTGCTTAGTTTTATTTGAGGGGTGTGTTGCACTCGACACAATTATTGTGACTCAAATATCTTTTGCCATGTTATAATGACATAAATATCGATGGACCAACATGCCAGCTCTCCATCTATCTCACTACAGTAAAATAAAGTGTGGGGCCTACTTGATCCCAACAACATTCTTAATTTCCCGTAAAATTGTTCGCTTGTTTACTCCTGACAAGCGGGGCCACACTTATCATTGTGAGAATCAACTTATTTTTCATGTAACATGGTCAACGGGTTTGACGTGAAAATAACAATGTCTAATGGCATTTTTGAGCAAACATCTAACTTAACAATGGCATTTTTGAGATATCTAATTGCATTTTTGAGCAGGCATCTCACGGATCGATGGCATTTTTGAGTAGTTGTAACTTCTAATGGCAAAACTGAGTAGTGATACACAACTAGTGGCATAAATAATAAGAACCCAAGAATTAAATAGGTATGCTAATTTCTTTAATAGAATTTAGCACCCCATTTAAGCACGTACTAGCTTTTTTAATAGTACTATATGCATAATTTGGCGACGAGCGCTCTCTATATGTACCACCTTTTTTCTTTAATTTCATCTTGTTAGTTTCGCTCCATGGCGCAATCCATCGATACTACTACTGTACAAAAGTATACATTTTTTAAAAGGCTAGAGGGCGGGGCAGTCTAGCTTGGTCGGTTTCACGAGAGGCGAGGGCCTTTGTGATTTGATGGCTCATTACTGCTGCAAGGCGGGGCCTTGTGATTTGACTGCTCATATAAATGTGCCGATGACCTGAGGAGGAGCAAAGAACCGTGCGGTATACTCAAGTTTTCCACTGGAGTAGTACTACAATGGAGGAGCACGAAACACAGCAGCCCAGTGCCATATGGCGATAAAAATGATCTAATTTGCTAGTCATCTCATTGTTCGCATTGTTCTATTCATGCCTCGCAGAGAACGTGGCACGTGCGGCGAAACACCTGAAGCAAAAGAAGAAAGACGCACACACAAGTCTGGGACACTACTCTCACTACATGAAGGGTTGCTGGCCGCGGAGTCGTAACTGCTTCTTCATCGCCCCCACGACCTCCATCTCCTTGTGCATCTACTCTGCCATCTTCTTCATTCTGTCCATGACACGGGATTTCTCGACGCGAGCCTTCATCATCTGTTCCATGGCCGCATTGCGTACCTTGACAGCACCCGGGTGCTCGATGCGGAGCTTCGCCAACTCCTCCTTCTGTTCCATGACGAGGGCCTCCAGCATCTTCATCGAGGAACTACTATTCTCATGCAGCTTCTTCCAACCGACATTCTCCTCCTTCAGCAGGTCGAGCTCGTGGCAGAGCTTCACCTTGTCCTCCTGAAGTTGCAGGATTTCACCGGTCGCCTTCTTCTCCGAGACAATGCTCTTCTTCAGCAGCATCACCAAGTCGACGGTCAACTCCCCCTACTCATTGAGCTCAGCGGGCATGTCGTCGAGGCTCTCCTTCAGTAGCTCCACCAAGCCGTGGATGAACTCCTTCTGTTTATTGATGTGCTTATTGAGCTGATCAGGCATGCCGTTGAGGGATAACGACTCCAGCACCGCCAACTCGGCATGTTCGCCTCCATGGCTAGGGCGCTCCTGGGAGCCATCGCCTCCCCATGAGAGATCTTTCGAGGTCTCTGCGTGGCGGCGAGCCCTCTTTTTTTTCCGCACCCTTGGTTGCCGCTCCCTTGTTACGAGTAGTTCTCAACCTAGATCTCTGCACACCGACCATGGCAAGGATGGACAAAGAAGGACTTATGAGGAGGAAGGTAGAGTAATTTTCGGTTAGGTAGTTCCCCTTTTTATAACCTAAGTACTAGCACTAGTACTAAAACCTACATAGTGGGAACACGTTCAGGTTTGGTATGTACTAGTAGGTGTGAGCAAGCTTGCACTTAATTGTAGCACCAGTACTTTCGAATGTGATGGGAACAAGGTAAAGATTAATTGTTGGTTTTGGTTTTGAGGCCCGAAACGTCTCCCGATGAGTTTAGTGGAACATAAATTTCAAGTATTCCCTCCATCTCAGTTTACAAGGCTTGCACGTGTATTTAGGTCGTCAATGTAACTTATATAAAATAAATTGTTTAGCATAAAAAATATATCATTAAAAAAAAGAATATTTGAAGTTTGTAATGATATACTTTTTGTAATCTATGCATCTTATTAAGTTGGTCAACTTAACAACCTAGGTACACGTGCAAGACTTGTAAACTGAGATAGAGGGAGTACTACACTGCTCAAATGCGGTCGCACAAGTTAGTGATGTAACTGGTGGTACATGTCAGACCAAGCCAATGTGTGTCCCTTCGGTGAGACGCCGATTCGACCGACCGTTTGTTGGGGCGACCGACTGTAAAGTATTACGCGATGGAGACTTGTGGTTGTGGCTTTGGTTGATTGTCACGACCAAGCGTTGTAAAACTAGTGATAAATCAATTACCATCTTTTTCCAAACGACCAAGTATTCTCACAGGAATACAATACATATAGATGGAGTGATTGTCAAGGTTGCAAACCGACATGGCGTTGCAAGTTCACTACATCGCTGGCGGGGAAGGAGGGCAGCTTACCTTGCCTACGATGCATGCCCAGCGGCGCCACCACAACTGGTCCTGGGATTTGGCTTCTCCTACAGCCCATTTGAATAGTTGCACCGGCTGCTCATGCCATTGCGTAGGCATGCATGTTCTTTCCTCCGCATTCGACTCCGTGAATATGATCTTTGCCATTAGACCTAGCTCGAAATCAACGCGACGCTGCCAGATGCTGACATCCCTCAGCATCTCTCCCCTACGATCGACTTGCGCCTCCGCCTTGTGCTGCGCCAGGCGCAGCTCCTTGAAACTTCTCTCCAATCGAAGCGACGCTTCCTCGATCCGATTTGCCCTTGCTGCCCACCACCGAAAACGCAGCCCTGGCATGTCCTTCGGCGCCACCGATCTGTGATTCTAGAGCAATGGATCCCCTCTAAAACACATGTGGGTTTCTCTCAAAGGTGGCAGTGTTGTGGGCCGCAGCGAGAGGGTAGCCCGTGGGATCCTAGGATCTAAGGGATTATCCATGGCGGGATCCTCCATGGCGGGATCCGGTGGGCGAGGCGGGGAGGCGAGCCTAGGCGCTGGGAGAGCCCTACAAGCCTAAGATAAAGATAGTACTACTCCACTCTGTCCATCTTTAAATACAAAGGCCACCAATAGTACCTTGGCAAAAATTGATCATGCTTCCTGCGTCCTGGTTTATTCGCCCCTTTTTTGTGCCACTTTTTATGACATGCATAAATATTATGTTACTTAAAAATATGGTCAAAAATTGGCACAAAATACGAAGGAGACCAATGGAAGTACTAGCAACCCATGATTTAACTACTCGCATGCGCGCAGTGGTGTAGTAGTGTCTTTCTTCTGCCCTCACGTCCACTCAATTTGCATGCGCTGTATTAATTAACCATCAATGAAGTGAAGGACTTTACACGCATCAAATTATCACATGTGGTGGATCTTCGTACAAAAATGCGTCCGCCCGTGTACCCGCGTGTGCGTGTGAGGGAATGAGTGCATGCGTGCCATGTGTGCACATCTTCGCTTCGTGCATGTACCACCAGTGTGGCTCAGAGAGGACGGGTACATTCTTCTGGAACCAGCAGCACGCCACTCTTATCAATCCACACAAGGAGGTTGCAAAAACGCCTCCACATGTGCGACGTGGCTTCATGAACTGTAAGAGAGGCACTGTGTAGCGTGCCATTGGAATTCTAATTTACATATTTTGCACATACTCGAAGTACTAGTAAGGTACATGTGCATTGCACGCATCAGATTTGGCAACCAAATTATGAATAAATACCACACTATAGCATGTAAGCTTTGAGTCATATATGCCTGATGTAGACCTTCATTTAATTCTTATATTTCATCTCATTCAAAATCATTTAGTTTTTATAAAAAATCTAGGGCCTCTTTGATTCGTAGGATTTCCAAAACACAGGAATAGGAAAAACATGGGATTAGAGTGGAATGTCGTCTTGAATCCTACAGGATTGTACGAGTGTTTGATTGTGCATAGAAAAAATGCAGGATTCTTTCAAAGAGGTTTGAGTGGATGGGATGTTTCCTATGAAATCTAGTGCAAATGAATCCTATGGAAAAATTCCTATGGTTTACAATCCTACGAATCAAACAACCAAGATAGGAAAAATTCCTAAGGATTAGAATCCTCCAAAATTCCTTTGAGAATCATTTGAATCAAAGAAGCCCTTAATCTATTTCATGATTCATGGAAGTGTGCGTTTTAAAGCATAAAGTAAAAACAAATAATGGCAATTCAACTAGAAAAAAAGTTTGGGCAGTTATGATACGGAAGATTCTAGAACAAAGGAGAAGCACTTGTGTTTTGAGGTTTGTGCATTATGCTTAAGTTCAACCATGGAGTCTGCTAGATTGTACATGTGGCAAAATCCGGTGGGGGCTAGAAGATGGTGCGAGGGGCCAAGTGGAGGGAGACTATGAAGGAGTGCACAAGTGCGAGATCGATATTTAAAGAGAGGGGGCGAGAACGTGCGCTGTTGCGCGCAGTGGCGGAGCCATGAAAAATAAATGAGCTAGGGGGCCAAGCATTGCTAATCCTTTACGAGGAGGGCCAATTCATCAACTTAAACCATTTTACCAGCAATTGTCTAATGATCACATTCATATTAGCCTCGATATATAGTGATGTTAGGGGGGGCAGGGCCCTTGCTGCCCCCTGTCTTCGCCACTGTGCGCGCGTCTGAGAGATGAAGCGGAAGGCATGGATGATGAGAGGGGGACGTTGGATATATAATTAATGTGGGTGTATTAGCTATGTAATCCTATATAGAGAGGTATAGATTGATCGATGTGGACGTGGGAAAGAGGGTGAGACCTCACTAGATATATAGATTGATCGGTTTGTGTGGAAAACTGTGAAAGACCTAGCTATATATACACACATAGAGGAACATCGATCATTGCGCATGCACGTGAGAGATAAAGAATGCCCGATATGATGGAGAGGGGGAGGTGTGTGTGTGTGTGCCTGCATGGGAGACCGACCTGAAGAAAAAGATTGCATGTGTGCGATGGATAATGTCGACTGGTAGTGTGTGTGCATGCATGCACGAGAGAAAGTTAGTGGTACAATTATAAAGAGAAGACGACTGTGTGGGTGGTAAAAAACTAGGTGAGGTCATAATCAATGTAAAGTTGAATTCTAATATTTGAATAAGAGATCATGATGTTTGAAACCCATGCATGCATGAATATAACTGAGATATGCGCGGTGTGGTTTGCAAACGAGCATGTTGTAATGTATACACATTGAACAAGGTCAGACTGATTTGAATTTGAGATACCGATGGCAGACATCGTTTGGCCACATTGCATAAATGCATGGACACATGATTCTAATTGGAGATGATGGGTGGCTTTCGCATCACATATCTATATCTATACCCCTATATATTATATATATATATATATATTATATTTTTATATAGTGTACGGATAACTATAACTATCAAAGATGGTCATTGGATGAGGCAAATCCGATGGTGCAGAGATGGCAAATTTGAGCACTACTGGCAGTTGAATATCATCTAGATCCCACCAGATTTTGCCACATGTACAATCTAGAAGACTCCATGGTTGAACTTAAGCATAATGCACAAACCTCAAAACAAAAGCACTTCTTCTTTGTTCTAGAATCTTCCGTATCAGAATTGCCCAAATGTTTTTCTACATGATTTGCCGTTATTTTTTTTACATTATGCCTTACAACGCACAATTCCATGAATCTTAAAATAGATTAACTTTCTCAAAAAAACTAGATGATTTTGAATCAAATGAACTATAAGAATTAAACGAACATCTACATCATGCATATATGACTCAAAGCTTACATGCTATAATGTGGTATTTATTCATAATTTGGTTGCCAAATCTCATGCGTGCAATGCATGTGTACCTTACTAGTCTAAATGGTGCTTTCGTGTGTGTTGTGCGTGTTAATCACATCGTACGTAGTATATCATACATGGTTTAGATTCTGAACATCTAGATAGAGCATACATGTACTGTGATTTGAATTCAACATAAAATGGATACATATATTTGAATTTGAGATCATATGTACATGTACTTTGTATTTATACTGGAATTTACTTCTCTTATATTCATGTCATGTGTTGTGAAGATAATATTTAGATGGTTGTATAACTAACCCGAGTACAATCCCATTCAAACAGGGAAAATGTACTCAAATTTAGTCCATATGCTAGACAACACACATTGTCTTTTTATTGTTGAGGGAAGTGCAAATTATTTTGGTACTGTACACGTTATGTTTGTTGTCCCGATTTTTTTAGTTTATTTGTTGTATTTTGGATGCATTTCTAGTAATATAGTAAAACGGGACATGGCTTTCTCTAGTGATGAGGTGCAAATTGTCTTTTTTTTGATACACGTTAAGTTTGTTCTCCCGAAATTTCAAGCTGCGCCTTATTATGCCAAAATTTCAAGCTCGCGTCTCTATTTATTGTGCTGCGAAACTCCTGCCTCTTGAACCCGCGCCTTGTTACCCAGAAATATTTAAGATATATCTTTGTCTCGTTGTGCTTTGACAACTCCCGCCATCTCAACCCGTGCCTTGCTATTCCAAAATTACAACGTGCACGAAAACTCCCACCTCCTATGAAGTCCCGACACGCGAAATGCCCTTGATACCCCTGAACCGAAAGAACCGCCTCAAATCAGTGGGGGTACTTTTGTAACTTACACCACATTTCGAACAAGCGCGTCCTTAAGCCATGGTTCCCCACTCCCATCCAATCCGCCCACCCATTCATACACCAAGGTCACAAAAACCCGCGAAGCCCCACACCCTCCTCCCTCCACCACCCAGCCGGAGCCTCTTCCCCGACGACATCGTCCACAACAACACCTCGATGTCCCTCATCGACCATACCGGATGAGGATCCATCATCGATATCATTGTCCCGCCGGTTCGGCCACCCCGTCCTCCACCTCCAAGGAGCTGCCCCGATGTTCCCCTCGTCTTTCGCGCCACCTCCATTCCCACACTGTCGTCTTCGCCTGCACCACTGAAAGAAGAGCATCATCACCGTTTCCTCGGATGAAGCTGTGGCCTAATCGGCACCACCAAAGATGTTGTACACTAATCGCCGCATTTTCTTCTTGATTCAATCTCACGGTGCTGCTGGCGCTCGGTCCCGAGCCGACATGGCGCAGCTCCATCCACGGTGGCATCGCCGACCACTTCCCCCACGACATCGATCCCTCGGCGGTGACATCCACATCAGTAGGAGCTGCTGCTGCTTTAGCTCTCGCTCGTGCTGCTGCCCTGCTCTTGCTCTCGGTCCCCTGCCTGGTCTGCTATTTCTATTGCTCTTGCTCTTGCTCTTTCCGCTGCTCTCTCTCTCTCTCTTGCTCTTTCTTGTGATGCTGCTCCGATTCAGCTACACTTCAGTCTACTGAATTGACTTTTGGGTCAGTCAATATTCAGGGGGTGGGGGGGTCACCGGAGTAAAGGAAGAGCCAGCCGTAGCGGGGAGGGGGGCTCGCCGGAGATGTACCCCACTGTCTATCTTAGGGTTCAGGGTGGGAGCGGTGGTCGCCGGTGGTGGTGGGGCGGTGGCGTGGGGATCGCTGGAGAAAAATCTTGGCACGAGGGGGGGGAGGGGGCTAGAGGAATGGTCTGGGCGGCCGCGGACCGACGGTGGGGAGTGGTTTAGGGGCGGGCAAGGCGGCACACCACCAGCCGCGAGCGACAGGGGGATGGCTGTTTGGCTGGTGGTGGTTGGCGTCTCAGGGGGGGTGGAGGTTGAAGATGAACTGTAGGCCTTTGATTTCGTATCCAACGGCTGGAAAATTGACTGACCAGATATGAAAAAGTCAGTCGACTGACGTGTAGCCTCACCTAATGCTGCTACACGACCAGCTTCCCCGGCTCTCGCACGCGCTGTTGCTTCTACTACTGCTTTTCTGCTTCTAGTGCGTTCAGTTTCGACAATACAATTCAGTTTCGACAGCAAAATTCAGTTTCGACAGTTAAGTTCAATTTCGACAGATAATCCAGTTTCGACAGTTAAGTTCAGAGATGATTGTCTGATGTATTTTACATCTAGCACTTTGTGGTTATTTATTTTATGTCATCTATTGGAGATGCTATTAGAATTCCACTCAGGTTAACGTTCTCTCTCTTGTCCTACTTCAGCCTTGGCGTCGTACAACTCACATGAGCTGCTCCAAGGACGAAACCCTCCATCACAGTGGAGCAGTACCCCGGGCTCCATCTCCAGACGCCTAAGATCTTCTTCCCCTCCTCCGCCAGTCAAGTCAGCCAGAGAATCCCCATCGACCAGCCCAATCACGCTGAGATCGACATGGCTTAGCCAAAGAGGTTGTACACTTGTTAGATCTCTTTTTTACTCTACATGTTATATATATTGTCCACTGAGCACACGTAGTAACGTGAAATACGATAATTTTATCCTACTATATGACAAGAAATGAGGTACCAGGCAACTTAGCTATCCGTGGGGGGGCGGCTGTTTGGCTGGTGGTGGCTGGCGGCTCAGGGGGGTGGAGGTTGAAGATGAACTGGAGGCCTTTGATTTCGTATCCAACGGCTGGAAAATCGACTGACCAGAGGTGAAAAAGTTAGTCGACTGACGTGTAGCCCACCTGATGCTGCTACACTACCAGCTACCCCGGCTCTCGCACGCGTTGCTGCTGCTGCTACTGCTTTTCTGCTACTAGTGCATTCAGTTTCGACAATACAATTCAGTTTTGACAGTTAAATTCAGTTTCGAAAGTTAAGTTCAGTTTCAATAGTTATGTTCAGAGATGATCGGCTGATGTATTTTGCATCTAGCACTTTGTGGTTATGTATTTTACGTCATCTATTGGAGATGCTATTAGAATTCCACTCAGGTTAACGTTGTCTGTCTTGTCCTGCTTCAGCCTCGGCGTCGTACAACTCACCGGAGCTGCTCCAACAACGAAACCCTCCATCACAGCGGAGCAGTACCCCGGGCTCCATCTCCAGATGCCTAAGATCTTCTTCTCCTCCTACGATAGTCAAGTCAGCCAGAGCATCCTCACCGACCAACCCAATCACAGCGAGATTGACATGGCTTCGCCAAAGAGGTTGTACACTTGTTGCATCTCTTTTTTTACTCTACATGTTATATATATTGTCCACTGAGCACATGTAGTAACATGAAATACGATTATTTTATCCTACTATATGACAAGCAATGAGGTACCAGGTAACTTAGCTATCTGTGATGGACTCTCTTGAACGCCATCATTATTTATCTCTGCGCGTTTGAGCTGTGCATTTGTCGATGGGCCTGGGAGTTGAGCTAGTAGGGCAGTGGCCTGGGTCCAAAGTAATAGAAGTAGCACAAAAACATTTTTTTAGTGTAGGATTTTCCTTGCTCAAGCCTTCCTACTAGAATCGCCACTGCTTGAAAGGAAAAGTGAAGGAAAAACATAGGAATTGGAAAGTTTCCTATGGTACTACTATTCATGAATTTGCTTCAAAGGAATGGAGCAAAGGAAAACTGCAGGATTTGTTCCTTTAGTGTCTCATTGAAAGAAAAACCATAGGAATTTTAATTTCCACTTGTCCTGCTTTTCAAATTCCTATTCATGAAGCACAGGACTAAGAGATAGTAGCATAATAGCATTATAACCATACATTTTCTTGTGGTTTGACTTAATCTCACCATGCGTCTTTGCATCCTGTGATCTTCCAATTCTTGTGAATCAAACACCCAGATTGGCAGAAATCCTATGTTTTTAAATTCTCTGTTTTGCACGTGCATTCCTATCCTATTCCTGTCTATTTCCTATCCCTGCATTGTTAGAATCCTCAAATTCAAACAAGCCCTTACACAATTACTTCTGTTACAGATATGTGTCAAAGAAAACCTTGTGTGGTTTGTCCTGCTCCTATTGTGTTGTGTTCCACCCCAGCTCAGCTGCTCCAACGATGAAAGGGTTCACCACAGCAGGGATCCGCTCTCCAGACTGTCTTTCGCCGCCTAAGATCTTCTTCCCCGCCGCCGGCAACCACAACAACTGCATTACCATCATCAACTGAGCAGATCACCTTGAGGACTACACGGGTCCGCAAGAGAGGTCGCACTCTTCCGTGTCTGCTTACGTTATGCATCACTTAATATGATGACATGCTACTTTATCGATGTGTTCACCTATTAGACTCCGAGTCAGGTCCAAACTAATGCTCAAACTTGAAGTTTTAAATGGTTGTGGGGTACATATTGGGGCAGCAATTAGTACTATATGTCTACTATCTGGTTAATCTCGGGTGTCTACTATGAATTTCATGTTGGGTGCAAACAAACATTAAAGGAGCCACTGTCGGTATTTTTTAACTAAAGCTATTATTAGCCTGCTATCATTGGTTTTGGGTCTCACTACTGGAATCAGTAGATTTGCCATCCGCCCACTCTTTGTCGTCTGCTAGCTAACGGCAAAGGTAGGCTTTGCCATAAGCCAGCAGAAAGTAGACGGCAAAGAGGCAGCAGACGGCAAAGGCTGGCTTTGCCATAAGCCATCTCTTTGCCGTCTGCTAGCGGACGGCAAATAAAGATTTGTCGTCAGCTAGCAGACGGCAAAGAGGGGGTTTGGCCCACTGGCTGTCAACCCTAACGGGGCCCCTTTTTGTTGTCCGCTAGCGGACGACAAATCTTTCTTTGTCGTCTGCTAGCAGACGGCAAAGGTGGGGCGGACGGCAAAGCTTCAAAATTGACTTAACGGCCGCCCCCGCCGTCACCCTCTCTCTCTGTCTCCTCTCCTATTTCTTCCTCCCTCGTGCCACCCCACGCCCTCACCGCCGCACCCTCCCTGTGCCATCGCTGCCGCACCCTTCCCGCGTTGTCACCGCCCCCTCCCTGCCCCGTCGTCGCCCCCTCCCTGCCTCCCCACCCCCCTCCCGAGCCTCCCCGCTGCCGCCTCCCCGCCGCAGCCAGGAGTCGACTGCCCCACGAGGAGCTCCGCCCGTCGCCGCCCCCTCCCTGCTCCATCGCCGCCCCGCCTCGCCAGCGCCCCGTCGCCGCCCCCTCCCCGACCCGTTGCCACCCCCCATGGTGAACCCCTGCCACCCCCTATCCTATTTTCTTTTCTATTTTTCTTTTCTGTTTAGATTAGGTTTTTTAGTTAAAGTTTTTTTCAGTTTAGGTTATTTAGTTTAATTAGTTTAGGTTTAATTAGTTTAGGTTTATGTTTAATAAGTTTATTTTGTATAGTTAGCTAGATTAGATTAATTAGATTAGATTATATTAGGTTAGTGTAAGGTTTTAGTTAAATAGTCATAATTAAAGCAAGTGAAAAAAGAAGAAGAAAATTAGAATAATTAGAATGAGAGGAAGAAGAAGAAGGAGAAGAAGAAGGAGGAGGAGGAGGAGAAGAAGAAGAAGAAGAAGAAGAAGAAGAAGAAGAAGAAGAAGAAGAAGAAGAAGAAGAAGAAGAAGAAGAAGAAGAAGAAGAAGAGGAGGAGGAGGAGGAGGAGGAGGAGGAGAAGGAGGAGGAGGAGGAGAAGAAAAAGAGTAGAAGATGAGAATAAAAGAGGAAAAAGTAAAAGAAGGAAGAAGAAAAATAAGAAGAAGAAGAGGAGGAGTTTTTTTTCTGTTTATTTATTTTCTGTTTTATATAATAGATATATTAGATATATAGTTAGCTAGATTAGATTATATTATATTAGATCAGTATTAGGTGTTAGTTAAATAGTCATAATTAAAGGAAGCGAAAAAAAGATGAAAAAAGAAGAAGAAAAGTAGAATAAGTAGAAGGGGGAAGACGAAGAAGAGGGGTCGGGGTGTCCTGTCGAGGGTCAAGGGGTCGAGGTGTCCTGTCGAGGGTCAAGGGGTCGAGGATTTGCCATCCCGACCACGACACCCCGACCCCCTGACCCCGACAACCCGACCCCTCAACCCTCGACCACGACACCCCGACCCCTCAACCCTCGACACGACACCCTGACACCCCGACCCCTCGACCCCCAACACGACACCCTGAATTTTTTTATTATGTTCATGATGATGATACACACTAATTTTTTTATTATATTTATGTTATACTAATTTCGTTTACTCTCTCTCATTGCAGGTGTTGACATATGGTGGGCTTGGGTTGAGAGCGCTCCGAGCCTCCTACCTCGGCACGTGGGAGGGGTGTTGTTATTCCACCCCAGAACATTCGGAGGGCGCTGGTAGACAACATGCACACACCCCCAGCACCTTCAGCAGGCGCTTCTTCTTCGGCCGAGAGAGGAGGTCGGGGGAAGAAGAGAGGAGGACGGGGCACTGGTAGAGGGAGGAAGGTTGTTCTGCCTTCCTCGCCGCCACCCCCTGCTGAGTCTCCGGACCACCAGAGTGCTCCGTCTCAGGTGGACCCGCCTGACCTTAACCCGTGTTGGACTCTGGTCCACGAGCCTCGGGACGACGAGCCTCTGGTCGCCGAGCCACGGGTCGATGAGGCTCTAGTCACCGAGCATCGGGTCCCAGTGTCTTCCTCCCAGGAGACTCGGGTCCCAGAGTCTTCCTCCCAAGATACTAGGGTCCCAGAGTCTTCGTCACACGTGACTCCGGAGACTAGCGACCATGATGATGATCTCGACGAGACCTTATCTGAGGATAGCTACAGCGAGAGCGAGCGGGTTGACGAGGGCAAGAGGGTCTTCCAGTGTGGTAGTACTAAGCTACCGTCTGTGCCAGCAACCCGCGGCCAGAGGTGGTTGACTCAGCCTAACGTGGAGAAGTAAGTGCATTAGTTTACTCTTTTTAACCATCAGCCTAATGTGTTGGCCTTGTCATACGGCAGTGGTTGGGTACATGCAGATAAGGTCCGCAGGCCCAACCAGGTCCTTGGTACTCTAGTCCGGCACCACCTCCCGGGGTGGGTCATGTTGCCCAGTGAGGGTGAGATTCGATAGCTAGCATTCACCTGGGAGTTGTACCAGGCTGCCCCGGCCCCATCGGGGGAGATGGTCAACGGCGTCGTGTGCGAGACGGTGGCCGACATTGTGAGACGGCGGTTTTGGGTAAGTTCTCCTTTACAGAATTAAAAATCAACAGTACCTAGTGATTGTACTAATGATCGGTGTTGTCTTGTTTGATTGCAGACATTCTACAGGTGTCTTGAGAACACGAGGTGGAGGCGACTATGGTTCTCGAAGCCGAGTGCAAGCGCCTACTTCAGAACACATGTCAGGAGGCTCAGTTCTTGGCTATCCGAGACTACTACGCCTCGACTAACATCAGGAGGGAGAAGAAGAAGTGTCGCCTCAAGTATCTGAGTAAGGAGAAGTACATGACGGTAATTACCTATTCTTAAGGCCTTGTACATGTTTCCTTGATTTGATTCGTAGGCATAGCACTGAAATTTCTCTTTATCTAACTTAGGTGCCCCCGAGATGGTGTGCGGATAAGATGGACTGTTGGGAGAGGCTGGTGGATGAGTGGTGCTCTCCCTAATGGCTAGCCACCCACAACAAGGACAGGGTCAAGCGTGCCCAGATGCGAGGTCTGCCGCACCATCAAGGGAGCTCCAACCTGTTTGAGTACGGGGATCACTGGGTATGTGGTTCAATTCATGCAATTTCATTCTTCATGCTAGCTTTAATTACTAATTTACCCATGTTCCTCTCTTTCAGGCAAAATACAACAAGAAGGAGGTGCCACCGCTGTACGACCTCTGTGCCATGGCCGATAGTGCCCCGTACAAGAAGGCCAAGGCATTCTCGGAGCATGACCTCAATCATCCAGAGAGCTTCATCAACATCTCCTCCCATAGCAAGCTTGTGAGGTACAAAGACTGGGGGAAGGAGATGAAAGGCGAGTGCTTCAACCCGAGCGAGAGTCCTTTTGATCCCAAGCTCGTGATGCTATCTAGTGATGGGATGAAACATGGCCACGTAGCCATTGGGGATGGGCTCATACGTTGTCCTAGAAGTCTCTCGGAGATCAAGAAGCGGCATACAAAGTCTCCTCCCGAGATGGGGCCTCGACCACGGCCAGTGGATCTCTCTATCGAGGCTAGGGCCCCGGAGCTTGTGGCGGAGGCAACTAGGTAGGCGGACGAGAATGTGAGGGACATGGAGGAGAGGACGGCTAATATGTTGGAGGTAGAGAGGAACCAGAACGAGGCGAGTCACCGGGCCCTATACGAGATCCTCGTGGTAAGTCTCTCCTACATTCATTTCAATACTAACTCATATGACTGACTCGTGAAAATAAAATGTGCAGTCCGTGTGCGAGAAAACCGGCCAGACCCCTCCGCCGATGCCCCAGATTGCTATAGCAGGCACGGTGAGTTTCATTTGAAGGGTCATTAGTTACTAGTATTCACATTTCTGTTGCATCATGTTAACTAAACATTGCAAATGATCTTTCATGCTGCACACCTTGTCGGCGTTCTGGGAATGGGGGTCCCCAGACTTGCCTGCCTGCAGCCTGCGACGTGGCTCAAGTGGTGGCCCAGTACGACCCGTCTTCATCAACCGACAGTGAAGACCCTCGCGAGGGGCCAAGCCTTGCGGGGCGGACAACGCAAGGCTTCCTCAGGAGCGGCCTCGCCAGGTAGGCTCGCGAGGAGGCGGAGAGATCAAGGCAAGGGTACCTCGCGAGGTGCTCGTGACGCAAGCCATGATGATCAAGACCAGGCGGGCGCCAGCCTACGTAGTGTCTTCGTTTCCTCTTTGGTGCAAAGGGGGCAAGCACGGGTGTGGAGTACCGAGGCATCAGGCAAAGGTTACCATTTCGATGCAATGAGACCAGCACCAGCAGAGCGGCAGGATGGAGGTCACCGTGGAGCCCAAGGCAGCATCATCGCCAGTGCCTTTGGCAGCCGAAGACCAACTTTAGTCAGGATAGCTTGTACTAGATGTTCCCCTTCAAACTGGTCGTTGTTGGCTCCCTTCCCGCTCAATATTTGGGAAGAGGACGAGGGCCTCTATATATAGAGCTAGCCACCACAGTAGAGGGCATCTCATAGAGTCCCCATCAGATCGAGAGGTGATCAAACTCTCCCAAGTAGTTCATCGCGCCAGCCCAAGAACACCTCTCGCGAGGCTGTTCTTCACCTTGTACTGTTCATCATAAGCCCCTGAGGCAATCCACCACACCACACACTAGAGTAGGGTATTACACCACAATGGTGTCCCGGACCAGTATAAATCTTGTGTCCCTCGTGTTGTTCATCGTTTAGCTTAGATTCTCTCGGAGTGTTTGGACGTGGATTGGTAGGGAGAAGATCTTCGCATGCACCCCAGAGTTCGAACCTTAAGGGTCTGCCGGAACCCAACATCTGACATTTGGCGCGCCAGGTAGGGGTTTGCCGAAATCTTCATTCTTCCGTCATGCGTTCCACCGCTTCACCGCCTCCATGTCTGGCGACCCGACGGCTAACTCCCACCGTTGGGCGGCATGGCCTGCCCATGCCGTGCCGCCTTCCCAAGGTGACCTCGACCCGCACCTCAGGCAGCCCGCGCTCCACAGAGCACTGCAGGGCACGGGCGACGCAGTCAAGCGTCGTCTGCCCTCACTCCGAGGCAGGTGCGATCGACAGCGAGGGCCTCAAGCCACGCTGCAGCCACAACACCGCATACCCGACGGGAGCAGGCAAACATGAAGGCCGCGCTCACAGTGACGCGAGAAGTACTGTGGTGCAGACTACAAGAAAGCGGCCATGACATGCTGCTGGAGCACGTCGCCAAGCTCCTGGATGCTGCTGCTTCAGGGGCACCCCCATTCTGCGTCCAGCTTCCACCCCAGGCCTCGAGCGGATCACACTACGGGCCTATCCGTGCCCACACGCCCCTGGGCACACCTCAAGGCTTCATCAACACCAGCCTGGCCGTCAGCGCCGGGCGACAAGCTGTGCCGGCACCGCCCCTGGTAAGCGAGGGCATGCGCATCACTGCCTATGGCCCGGGCAGACCGCCGCCCTACCGCCCCCCCAAGATGGAGCTTCAAGTCGAACTACATGGCGCGCGGGGCACTACGGCGAGGCCTTGGGTGCGATGACCCCGAATGCCTACGTGCCCCACATGGTCGATTGAGAGTACGCACTGGAAGAAGACCACGGCTCGTTCCCTGGGCCAGGCTGGGAGGAAGAGGCGCCAGAAGCCGAGCTCTTTCAGGAGCCTCACGGAAGCCTTGACAGCCGTGCCGGTGGCAGCAACTATCGGGTACCTCTAGTTCCTTAGGAGCAAGCTTATGCTAACCATGGGTCGCAGGAGGTTCAGGTCGCTGCAGCGGATGGCTGCCCCTGCGCAGCAGCCTCCCTCCCCTCAGGAGGAGGGCACTGGGGGCAACAGTACAGGGGCTGGGAGCCAGGCTCCTCCCCACGGCACGCGGAGCAAGGCGTTCTTCAGAGGTAGGCCCTCTGTCGGGGAGGTGCCCCAAGGCCTGCCCCCGGCAGAGGACCCGTAGTCGTCGGGGGAACCGCTGGCGTCCCCTTTTCCCCATTGGTGTCGTCCTCGTTTTCAGTCGCCGTTAATGGTGGTCAAGGGTGGCGCAAGGCGGGGCCCTCATCTGGCGATATGAAGCAAGGCCGGTACCTGTGAAGAAGGCCCAGTGCTTGTGAAGCTCGCCGCCCGTGACACTCTCACGTAATAATGAGTTGGGGCTCTACACGCCTCGGAGTCTCCGGAGAGCCGCCCTTAGGCCTCGGGGGCTCCCTCCCACGCCCAGTGGCAGCACTTAGCTCCGCACTGGTGAGAAGACGTCGAAGACTAGACTAGGTGTCGGACGCGGCCTTTTGCTTTTGCTTCATTTTGTGCAAACAAGCTTTCTCGTTCCGGATTTAAGTTGAAGTCGAATTTGTGTTTGCCTATGCGGGGAGGGGTGTCTTGTCTTATTCGTGTGCTTTCTCGTGTTCCGATTTCTGTTCGAGTTGGAATTCACACCAGCTGCCTCCCCCTCGCGAGCCCCTCACGAGTAGGGCAGGGCCCAGCATGTGCGCCCGCTGTCCCACGGCCAACGTTCGCTCTCGCCAGGCTCTCGCCACGTGGTCAAATGGGACCTTCATGAGACCCGGATGGACGCTGCAAGCCTACTCAAAGATCGCCAAGACAAAGGTGAAACCACGAAAACCAACTCATCGCAGAAATCATGACATCATACGGGCGCCCATCTGGCGCCGACCTCGACAACACATAGGCAACAATCTTTTTTACATGGGGGGCTTCCCCTCCCAAAATGCTCTTACAACCTTTAGGGCCACGCCGGAGTCTCTTCCTGTGCAGGATAAACAATAGGAGGGAACGTGGGATCAATCGGGCATGTCGATCACCGCATCCCCCAGGGCGTCCCCAGAGGCGTTGCTGGCACCATTGTCGATGTCGCTGGCCTCCCCATCGCCGTCGTTGGCACCATCTTCACCACCGTTCACCACGTCGCCCTCGTCAGCAGCAACAAGCACCCCGTCGTCATCAGAGGTGAAGGATCGGACGAGCGCATCTACATTGTCCTCGACCCATCGCACAAGGTCGCCTCGGACAGCCTCAGGCACCGGGGTGATGGCGGCGTCGAAGTCGAAGAGGGGGTCGATGTTCTGGAGATGCCTGAAGACGCGGGAGAATGTCGTGGCTCTGTTCCTCTACCAGCTGGCGAGACCTCTCAGAGCGGCTCTCCAGAAGCGTCACCATGTCAGTGAAGAACCGGATATTGCCGGCGTAGTTGGTCACACGCGGCTCCTTGGTGGCTGCCTCGCAGATGTTGCCCAAGGCCGTGTTGGCCCTTTCCCTGGGTGTCGGGAGCATGGGGCCATGCATGTGCTCCAGCGTCTGACGTTGGCAAATCTCATCCTCGTTCCGCCGCACAATGGCCTCGGTGTCATCGACCCGTTGTTGAAGAAGAAGCAACTCAGCGTGAGAGGAGGCCAGCTCAGCCTGCGCCGTGCCTAGGGCAGCTGCAGTGGCATCAGCTTGCTGCGTGGCTTCGGTCAGCACGGTTCTCAGGGCAGCAGTCCTGCCCTCGGCTTCGGCATTGATCATCTCCAGCCTCTCTTCATACTCGCGCTCAAGACCCACGCGAGCTTCCGCCACATGGCGGTCGATCTCTTCTTGGATTCGGGCCTCCCGCGCACCGATGTTGTCCTCCGCCTGGGTGACCTCGCGCTCCCTCGTCTCCAACCGCTCAAGATCGAGGTTGCGCTCAGTAGCCTCCAATGTCAGCGCTTCCTCACGCCTCCGGAGCTCCTCCTCTTCAGCGGGCGCCCCTTTGAGCGATGCAAGGGCAGCCCAGCGCAACTCCACTTGCTGCTCCAGAGAATTGCACCGGTCTTGGAGCTCCCATGCGCGCTACTCCATCAGCTTTGCGTCGCCGATCTGCCTCCTGAGCCTCCTCAATGGCTCGAGAGCAGGCCTCCCGAGAGGCCACCAGATATGCCTCGGTCTGGCATTGTCGAGATCACGCTAGTGGCGAGCGAGACCAACAGCCGCCTTCAGCTTGCGTCTCTCCTCGATCAGCCACAGGCCTTCAGCTTCAAGACGCGCGTCCTTGCCCGCGAGCTCTCCACCATTTGGCTCACTCCGTCTGTCGCCTTCTGGAGGAACTCTCGGTGTACAGCACTGCGCTCCCGCGCATGCCTGAGCACGTCGTCAATGTCATCCTCCGCCATCGGTGCTGGCGGAGGGCCCTGGAGTGGTTCGCCCCCTCTTGGCAGGGGGCTGGGGGCTGGCGCCCCCATGATCGCCGGACGGGCCCCGCAAGGGACCCAACCCGGCATCGATCCACCCCCTGAGGAGGAACCGAAGATCAACTTCAGCCACTCACCGCCTATGATCAGCGGAGGAGCCCGGGGCAAGCTGGTCGTGCCCGGGGGAATCACGAAGGAAGAGCGGTGTGCTCACAGGCTCAAGGAACGCCGCGGGTCGGCCCACCACTCCAGCTGAACTCGCGCCAAGGGTAGCGCACAGGCTCGGGGCGATCGAGGTCGACGGTGGACGTGAAGCCTGAGGAGGCAGCTCCTTGGCTGGCTCTGCAGGCTCGGCATGAGGGATCCTAAAGGGCCACGGTCAGCGAAGGGAACGACAAACAAGGAACAATTAGAAAAAGGGACTTACTCGTCCACGACGAAGTACTTGCTGTGTTGCAATGGGCAGCACGGACGATCATCACCACCCAAAACCTCCTTCCTCTTGCGGAGGGCTTCGAAATCTGTGCGACACGCGGCATAGGAGCGGAAGCGTCAGGATGACCTGCTTCAAGGGCGCAAGTCTGAGAGGTGCGATGAGGTGCCACCTCTTGGTTGCCTGCCGAGGCCTCGGGGGCTTCGGCCTCAGGAGCCGCAGGCCGCGCCCACTCATCAGCCACCACCTCGAGATGGGCTCCGTAAGCTCTGGAGGATGATGCCTCGGGAGCCCCGCATGACATCGGCACCTCAACGTCAGCCTCCCCAGCTCCAGCCGATGCCTGCCTCCCTGCACCGACTCCTGAGGCAGGACCAGCGCGGGCGATCGGGGGAGGAGCCACGGCAACCGGATTCTCGTGGGGCCCCACAAGGCAAGCCGGGCGCAGCCCCCATTCGTTGAAGCGGGGCATCTGCCTAACGAACTCGACCTGTTCGACCAGAGATACAAGAGGGCGCCTCCATGTCGGACGCTGCCTGGAGAGGGGTCGCCAGTCAGGACTCTCAGCACCTTCCTCAATATTTCAGGCGCAAGATCCCCTTCCTGGAGCCTCATGCAGTCCTGACGCCCGGAAAAAGCCCACATCGGGCGGGAATGGTGCTGGAGAGGAGCGATGCGGCGTTGGAGGAACTCCTTCACCACCTGAGGCACCGTCACGCCAAGCGTCCTCAACCTCTCGAAGCGATGTCAGGCGAAAGCAAGCTGGGGACTCGTGAGCTCCTCATGACCCTAGCCGGGATTGGGAATAGCAGGCAATGTCGGGTGCGCGAGCAGGGAGCTGGGTACCCCAACGTCCACATACAGCCATCGCTCCCTGAACCCGCTCGCAGAAGATGGGAGGCCAAAATTGATCTCCAAGGTGGCCGTCTCCGGCATGGCCAGGAAGCTCATGCATCCCGAACATTGGGAAGGGTCAGTCAGGCGCAAAGAGAAGAAGTGGCGTAGAAAAACAACGGAAGGAGGAACCCCCACCATGGCCTCGCAGACAAAGGCGAAGATAGCAAGCAGAGTAATAGATTGGGGGACGAGATGCATCATATGGATCTGGTAATGGGAAAGCACCGCATTGAAGAAAACGGAGAAGGGGGGAACCAGGCCCGCCCACAGGGCGACGGTAAATAATCGGACCTCTTTGACGATCCTGTCGAAGGAGGCATGGGACGCGGGCCCTACCGTCGTCCTCCCGCACTCGTTGAAGTTGGAGGCGAGCGCAGAGCGAACCTTCTCCAAGGCTTCCAGATTGAGTATGAGCAACTGGTCGACGGTGGGAGCAGCTGCCGGAGGCGAGCTGGATGAAGGCGCGAGTTTCTTCCCCTTCTCCTTTTTCGTTGGCGCCATGGCAATGGAAAGGGGGAAGAGCTCGAGGTGGATTGGAGGCGGCGTGGCTCAAGTGGTGGCCCAGTATGGCCCATCTTCATCAACCCACACTCAAGACCCTCGCGGGGTGAACAACGCAAGGCTTCCTCAGGAGCGGCCTCGCCAGGCAGGCTCGCGAGGAGGCGGAGAGATCAAGGCAAGGGTACCTCGCGAGGTGCTCGTGGCGCAAGCCATGATGATCAAGACCAGGCGGGCGCCAGGCGGGCGCCGGCCTGTGCAGTGTCCTTGTTTCCTCTTTGGTGCAAAGGGGGCAAGCACGGGCGTGGAGTACCGAGGCATCAGGCAAAGGTTACCTTTTCAGTGCATCGAGACCAGGACCAGCAGAGCGGCAGGATGGAGGTCACCGTGGAGCCCAAGGCAGCGTCATCGCTAGTGCCTTTGGCAGCCGAAGACCAACTTTAGCCAAGATAGCTTGTACTAGATGTTCCCCTTCAAAATTGTCGTTGTTGGCTCCCTTCCCGCTCAATATTTGGGAAGAGGACTAGGGCCTCTATATATAGAGCTAGCCACCACAGTAGGGGGCATCTCATAGAGTCCCCATCAGATCGAGAGGCGATCGAGCTCTCACAAGTAGTTCATCGTGCCAGCCCAAGAACACCTCTCGCGAGGCTGATCTTCCCCTTGTACTGTTCATCATCATCCCCTGAGGCAATCCACCACACCACACACTGGAGTAGGATATTACACCACAACGGTGGCCCGAACCTGTATAAATCTTGTGTCCCTCGTGTTGTTCATCTTTTAGCTTAGATTCTCTCAGAGTGTTTGGACGAGGATTGGTAGGGAGAAGATCTTTGCACGCACCGAGAGTCCGAACCTTAACGGTCTGCCGGAACCCAACATCCGACACGCCTCCGACAAAGGATCGACCAATCCTTCTCCTTCTCATGGTGGCGCAACCCCGACCGGCCCTTCACCTCCCGGATCATGGTAAGTTTTCCCAAGTGTTTTGCTTAAGAAATGCTTTGTTAGCTAGAAAATGGCATATAACAACCTAGGATACCTCAATAATGGTCTATAGCTAGCTTAGCTAGTTAATTTATGACATAATTAGCTCACTTAGGTACAAAATGGCATAACAACCTAGGATAGCTCAATAATGATCTATAACTAGCTTAGCTACTTCATTTATGACATAATTAGCTCACTTAGGTACAAAATGGCATAACAACCTAGGATAGCTCAATAATGATCTATAATTAGCTTAACTTCTTCATTTATGACATAATTAGCTCACTTAGGTACAAAATGGCATAACAACCTAGGATAGCTCAATAATTACCTATAATTAGCTTAGCTAAAAAATGGCATTTTTATCTACCTTAGTTAGAAGAAGAAGAAGAAGAAGAAGAACAAGAACAAGAAGAAGAAGAAGATTTGCAGATTTGCTTGAGATGAGGAAGCTAGCATTGATGGAAACTTGCTGCAAACTTTTACTTGTGCTTGTGCTTCCTTTTTATTTGTGGAAACTTGTTGGATATGTTGTTGGTTGGAAACTTGTTGGATATCTCTTGTTGCAAACTTATTGTATATATGGAAATGTTGGAAAATTGTATATATATATCTTGTTGGAAACTTATTGTTGAAATTATTTTTAAATGTGTACACACACACACACACACACACACACACACACACACACACACACACACACACATATATATATATATATATATATATATATATATAGGACAGGGCTATTTTGTTACCGGTAACAGAATATTATTCTGTTACCCCTCGGCCCTTATAGGACCCGATTACATGACCGCAACAAAACATCTAGCCGTCCCGAACAGAATAGAAAAAAGAGACCTCACCCGTTCCCACTTTCCACCTCCCCATTCCCGCAGCCCCACCCCCCGACCGGGCCACCGGCGCCGCCCCAGATCCAGCGACCGGCGCCGCCCGCGCACCCAGCCACCGGCGCCGCCCCTGGATCCAGCCATCGGTGTCGCTCCCGGACCCGGCCACCACCGCCGCCCTCGGACCCAGCCACCGCCGCCGCCCCTGGACCCAGCCACCGCCACCGCACTCCGACCAGCCACCTCCGCCGCCCCCAAACCTATCCACCTCCATGGGCAACTGTTGCCGCCACTCTGCACCCCCCCCACACGCACCCAGCTCTCGTCGTCCAACGCGCTGCTTCCAACCTGCGCGGCCGGGAATCAGCCCCCGCCGCCCCTACGCACTACTTCCTCCCGTGCCCGTCCTGGTATGGCGGTGACGCCAGTCCAGCTCTTCCTCCCTTCTCCGTCTGAGCTCTCCTGCCATGCTCCTTCACGCACGAGCTTCTGCCAGCACAAGTGCACGCCACTACACTAGTTCTTTTGGGGTTCATTCATCTGATTTTATTTTGATTCCTGATGTACTAGTTCAGATGAGGTTCCTTGCTGCCTGATGGATATTTGATAATGGTAGTTGTCCTCAGTGTTCCTATTTGGCATATGCAAGTTGTTTGTGTGCATGAGAAAAATCATCTTCCATATGTGGACTGACTAAAAAGTTGTGCTACACTTTTGTATTTTGGTGATTTAAGTCAACAAGAGATTCAATGCGTGTGGTGACAAATTGCAGAATTTCGAGTCAGACAATTGCAAAAATTCAGAGGAGACAACGCGAGAAGTTCAAAGAAAATTCAGACTTGTCAAGTGATGAAGGAGGAAGCAGCAGTGCTGCCGGGTCCAGGACTCCAGGTAGCTGTGCTCCCCCTGCACCCTTCCCCTGGATCCTTAGAAAAGCTCAAATATCTTAGAACAGATAGTTCAACTTGTTTCAACGGCATCTACCACAGATGGCTTGCATTTTGTGCTCCATGGGTGTTTGTTCTTATTCCTGAAAGAAAGAAAAAATGTATTGCATTTGTAGTTCCATCTGACATATAGTGCAATGACACAGAGAACTAATATATCGACAAGCAGTGCAATGACACAGAGAACATCAGTTCAAAATAAACAAGTATTTTGTTGTGTTTAAATATTTTGGGTGCATCACATAGTGTACTGAAGAACATAAACATGGTGTACTGAACAAACATACGCATTCACCTAAACATGCCAGCAAACCCTCTTGCTATACTCGTGCTTATACTTGTTTATTTTCTTGTTTGGAAAATGGTTTCTTATCCTCCTAACAACTTTTCTCTGTCGCTGCAGTGCCCCGGCCATTCATTGACACCATCCTGGGTCGTTCAACATGACAGCGCCAAGCCGTTCGATGCCCATCTCGGGAGGTGCCCATTGCAACTTCCCCCCCCCCCCACCTCCCATTGGATGTTCATGCTCCTTCTCTTGTGTACATTCAGTTCAACATCTGGTGGTTTTTTAGTTCACCTTAAATGTGCATTTTCAGCTTCATCTTGCAGGTATGATCATTCTCTGGCCCGCTAATGTCTTTTGCAGTAACTTTGTACAAAAGCGATATAATGTTTGTCACTCTGCAATGAATAAGATATCCCTATGATACCGCGCACTACCGCCTCAGAACTTGCAATGTCTCCAGGAATGTTACTACTGAATTGTTCTTTTTGAGTTCATTTTGAATCCATGTGCCATTGTGCTATCTTTTAAAGGTGTTTGTTGTAATGCAAAAAATAGTTTGTAATACCAAAAACCAAACGCTAGCAAAAAGTTCATGCTTAGAAAGTTTGTACGTTCATACATAGAAACTTAATAAGTTCAGGAAAAAAATTGAAAACAAAAAGATGTTGACTGTACATTGCTACCAATTTATTTATCCATACCGAAGCCTTGATCTCTTTTTTTCTTATCAAAATAGGGGACTTCTTGTCGAGAGCACAGCAAATGGATCTCTGCTTCTGGCCGCGGTGGGAACTCCAGGTATGCTACTTGTGTTTGCCTGATTGTTTTTGTTTACGGAAATGAAAATTATTGGAGGTATGTTGGGCAAAATGAAAATTACAGTTGAAGGAAGATTGAGGCTTAAAGTAGAGACATTTTGAATAATTTTTTTGATAATGTAGTAGCAGAAAAACATAGGGCAGGTCTTGTAGTTTTGAACTTTTGGATGTGTATGTGAATTTTCAGTCAAGTAGCTTTTCAGATCAAAATGATGTACAGTTAGTCGCTATATTGCTCAGTTCATGTGCAACCATTGGAGGAGTTCAAAAAAAATCAGAACTCATCCATTCCCATAAAGTTCTATAAGTTTTCATGTGTGTGTTGCTACAAATCTGAAATATTTTTCCAATCATACTAGTACTAATGCAATCACCTAAAAAAGTTGAAGAAAAATTATGTAATTTTGGTGCGTGTGCTGCTACAAATCTAAACTTCTTGTCTAGTCATTCTAGTACTGATGAAGATTGAGCTGACTGAAATAATATACTGCTACCAGATAAATTCAAAACAAAGACAACTGCTAGCCCCAACCCTCTTGGTAGAAAAAGAAGTTCAATTTTATGTGTAATGGGCCACCGTAACTCATGCCACTCGATTGGTCTGTTGTCTTTCCAACTAGTCATAGCAGTAAATGATGAACACAAGTAGATGATTGTGGTGTTTAGTAAAAAATCCTTCAAGTACATATGCAATCGAGCGCAAGTTCAACATCATCGTCTAAGAAGGTTCGCAGATATCATCACGAGGAATTCATATTTTGAAAAGGTTCATATAAGAAACCACATGAAAATACAGAGAACAAAAAAAGATTCAAAGAGTACAAATGCTCCTGACAGGACTATAAGTCTTTGTGTACAAATATTAATGCAGGGGAGCGAAAAAGTTAATAGCATTTCTGCCCATGAGTGTTTGTATTTATGCCTGAAAGACAAGTATTATGTTCCTAGCTCATCCAGTTTGTTTGAATAAGTTTCTTTTCCTATATAAATAATTTTTCTAGTTGAAGAAGTACATGTGCTACTCTAGATGAATCTCCTGAAACCTCCAATGGCACTTCTAAGTCTAAAACCTGCATGTTTTAGTGTACATGTTGAAACTGCACTAATTTTGGTGTGTATGCTAATTTTGATGTCTTTGCCTGATTGTTTTTGTTTATGGAAATGAAAATTATTTGTTACATGTTTCCTTTTTCATCCGTACCTCTGATTGTTTTGGAGAACAGAGATGGGAGCAACATGCAATTTGTGCTGCATGTTCACTGAAAAAGTTTGGATCCTGACCAAATTATTCTTAAGAAAATTATTCTGACTTGGTAGGCTTGGTAGCATAATTTACTAGGCAGAAATATATGCAACTTGTACATTTCTTGACTGCCAATAATTACTTAGGTCCACATAGTTTCAGAACCGAATGTCAGAAAAATGATGCCTTTTCAGTTACTGAACATTACTTGGCATTTGAGCCCTCACTATTGTCAGAATGTCAAAGCTAGTGCAATCCTATATTTTATTCAAGTTCAAAGCTAAACATTTCTAACAGCTTATTGCTCCTTGCAGGATACACACTATTCATCGCATTTGTCATCGAGTGATTGCACACTATCTTCGGAAGCTCATCACCCTGAGGAAATCAGCCAACACCTCCCAGAGAGGAGCTTGAAATTTTCCAAATGGAGTTCAAACGTGAATTTGAGAAAATGATTCCTCGGCTAAGTTTAAAAAATGGCATTCTGTGAAGTTCGGCTATTCAGCCATGGACTATTCAATGGTGGAGTTGCAATTTTGTTTCTTCTGTACATACATGAACTGAATGTAATCAACGGAAAGAAACATATGTTGATTCTCCAAGTTAGAGTTCATTTTTATTTTCTTACAAGTAGCAAAACTTCCTGTGTAGATCAGTACAACTTCTGTGCGATCTTGTGTTACAAATCTTGTAGTACTATTTTTACAGGGATCTTTCTAGTACTTTGTAAAGCAAGTGTAATCCATTTGTAAAAATATGGCAAAAGACATCCTTCACTCTTGCAGTCTTTTGCAAAAAAAATGTTTTAAGTTCAATGGATGCCATCGAGAAAGTTCAAACATTTGATATTCATGTGCTCAAATTCTCTACCTAAATGTTATTTTTTTGTTTGCGACTCGTCTCATACTTTGCGAGATGAAAAAATTTCTCTCCAGGTTTTCTCCTCTTTATATGAGTGGTAAATGTGCTCTCTCCACTCTCTTATCTATTTTGGTTGATGGCCCTGTGGACATAAAAAAATTGTATGGGAAAGTTTGTGTAGTACTAGCATATAAGTTCTAGAAAACTAAACAAGGAAAGTTCAAACAAGAAGCTCTATGCACTTTCCTGTCTATTTTGGTTGATGTTCAACGAGTATTACTAGCATATAAGTTCAAAAAACAAACCGCAATCAGTTCCATGAAAATGCAAAGAAGTTCAAAAAAATATAAAAATTTTCTAGAGTCAAGTACAAGTGCTCATCCAACACGGTTAAAAAAATCTGGTCCGTCCATGTATTACTAACATATAAGTTCAAAAGATCAAACGCGGTTAGAGCGTCTATTGAATTCAAGAAAATCCTAAGAAGATCAGTACAAACTCATAAGGAGATCAGTATGAGTTCAAGTGATCAAGTAAACCTATTAATCACTCTCTCAAGTGTGATGAAAAAATGGGCAGTAAATTGATGAAAAAATATCATCGAGTTCAAAACACGCCGAGACACGCGATAGCCACCCCAGTTCGGGTGTAGTAAGTACCTTAGTATGAGTTAAAAATGATGTTCCGTTCGGAATAAAATAAATGGCAGAAATTCAAATTGTAAAGTTCAAGCAAAAAAAGAAACCCCATGAAAATCCTGCTTAGTAAGTACCTCAGTACAAGTCGTAAAATGAGAGAAGTTCAGAACAACGTTGTCAAAAAAATGTCGAGTTAAAAAAACACATTTTCTTTTTGAATAAAATATATCTCAGTTCGATGATACAAACCATACAAGTACAGGTTGAAAACTTATGAGAAAAATATTACCGAAAAAACAGAGCAAAGTCTAGTTAGTGAAAACACACTTAGTACAAACCCATGCAAGCATCAGTACAAGTACCCTTTTTCGGAACCATTCAAAATTACTCTACAAAAAATAGCTCAGTAGAAACATACACATATATCAGTACAACTACTCTGTTTTTCAGACGAGAAAACAGAAAGATCCATTATGCCGTATTCTAAATTACTCTTAAACGGTTGCGAAGTAAAGAAAACGTTCAACATGACTAAGTTTCGCATTTTCGATAGCAATCCAACGGTATATTATTTGCCATATTTCGACAAACTTTTTTTTAAAAATTGCATTCAAAATCAAATTTGACCGTATTCAAATTCGTTTTTAAAGCGTAAGGAGTTAGAAAAACATTTCTATACGAAAATGTTGCGCATTTTCCATAGCTTTCCAACGCCGTATCATTTGTGTCAATCCGACAAACCGTTTGCAAAAAATCACGAAAATACGTTTCGCCCAGAATTTCACCGTTTTTCAAATTACTTTTAAATCATATAGAATTAGAAAAAACAATACATATATGGAAGATGCGGATTTTCACCAGCTTTCCAACGCCATCTTATTTTCTCAACTCCGACAAACCATTTGAAATTTGAGTCCAAAATACGATTCAAGTTTTCGGTTTTGAAAAATAACGGTATTTTCAAAACTGCTCTTAAACCATAATGATTTTGCAAAAACGTTCAATACACTTGAAATATGGTTGTCAAGAGCTTTCCAACGATATATTACACACCACGTTCCGACAAAAAAATTACAAAAAGTTTTTGAACTAAAGAAGATGATCTGTTAAACACAACTGAAAGCATCAGTTCAACTTTTTTCAAAACATCAGTACAACCACCTGAAACCGTTAGTTCAAAAAAGGTAACAGAATAATATTCTATTACGTGTAATATGATAGCCCAGATGTATATATATATATATATATATATATATATACATGTGTGTGTGTGTGTGAATTTAAGAAAAAATAGGGGCTATATAGACACTTTGCCGTCCGCCAACAGACGGCAAAGCTGCCACGTGGCAGCTACCTGTGCAACCTGGGAATTAGGGGCTGGCCTATTTGCCAGATTTGTCGTCAGCCAGCAGACGGCAAAGGCCTTTGCATCTCTGCCGTCTGCTGGCTGACGGCAAAGCACACTGTTAACCACTTAAAGGACCTGAAGTGTCATGTGTGTCGTCCAAGCTCTTTGTCGTTTGTCAGCGGACGACAAAGCCCTTTTCATCTTTGTCGTCCGCCAGTGGATGGCAAAGAGGCCTTTGCCGTAGCCTGTTCAGCCGGACGTGTCGCCGTCAGCTGGCTGACGGCAAAGGTCTTTGCCGTCCGCCATGTATGCCTTTGTCGTCAACCTTGGCAGATGGCAAAGTTCCTGATTCCTATAGTGTCTATCCATAGTTTTCTACCATCACTCTGGATTTGTGCATGCACTCCTTACAGAATCTCACTATGTTTTATTCCGATGCATGTCAGTTATTGTACACAATGGAACTGAACATGTAGAGCAAAAGAGACGAGCCTTGCATGGCAATAAAATTTCATGCAGACGTCGCTCCATGGTGGGCGCAAAGGCAGCCCCCTCCACCCATTTTGGATCGTAATCAAGAGGAAGATAACTGTTCTGCGGGGGATTCAGAAGGAGAAGACCACTCCGATATACCCCCTGAGGTCTTCGCTCTAACTTGGCATGCTGATGTTGGTAATATCATGCACATGGTGCCTTGCATTGCTTACTGTATACATCAAATATTTCATCTTCTTAGTTTATACATGCTTTGTGTCAATGCCATCTGTTTAGTTTCTTTATCGTATATGTGAATCATGCAATGCCATCTTGTTTAGCCAGGCATCATATATGTGAATTTTGCAATGCCACCCTGATTAGCCAGTCATCTTATATGTGAATTATATCATGCCATCATTTTTGTATTACATGTTAAATTTGTCAACAATGTTAGTACATTCAATTACTCTTCCTGTGCATCAGCCATTCGGCACGGTCATGGAAAAATCTGGAGTGGAAACAAGGTCTTCAGAGCAGACAATGCTATCTGATGAAGCGCATGTCTTGCTGGTTACGGATAGCTCCTCAAAGGAGGATGCAGAGACACCAGTCCTATTCCCCCCCCCAAGGTGCATGCTCTAACTTGGCAGGGTTATGTTGCTCATATCGTGTGTATGGTATCTTGCATTGCTATGTCATTTTCTTAGTTTAGACATGCTTTGTGTGAATGCCACCTATTTAGTGTCTAATTACCATATATGTGAATTATGCAATGCCATCTTGTTGAAAGACATTATATATGTGAATTATGCAATGCTATCTTGTTGCAAGGCATTATATATGTGAATTATGCAATGCCATGTTGTTTATCCAAGCGTCATATATGTGAATTATATCATGCCGTCCTTTTTTGTATCTCTCATTGCATTTGTCGACAATGTTTGTATATTCAACTACTCTTCCTGTGCATCAGCCATTTGAATTGGTGATGGAGAAATCTGGAGTGAAAACAAGGTCTTCAGAGCAGGCAATGCTACCCGCTAAAGCAGATATCTTGGTGGTTACAGATAGCTCTTCAGAGGAGGATTCAGAGGCAAATGACCAGTCCTATTATGCCCCTGAGGTGTATGCTCAAACTTGGCAGGGTTATATTACTCATATCATGCATATGTTGTATTACAATGCTTAGTTTTTACATCATATACACAATATTGAATGTCATATCCTTAGTTGACACATCATATATGTGATTGCCCTCTGCTCACTTGCTTAGTATATAAATCATATATTCGAATTATATCATGCCATGATGTTTACATAGACAGCATGTATCTGAATTATGGCCTGCCAACCCATTTTCTAAAGACATAATATAGTTATATCATCTCATCCTGTTTACATAGTCATCATATTCTGAATTATGTCATTCTATCCGTGAATTGTATCATGCCATCATGTTTCCATTGACGGCATGTTTGTGATTTATGGCATGCTAACCACTTTAATAGATACATCATATAGTTATATCATGTCATCCTATTTACATAGTCATCGTATTTTGAAGTATGTCATTCTATCCTGTTTAGTTAGCCATCATACATGTGAAATTGTGTCATGCTATCCTGTTTAATTAGCCATCATTTATGTGAAATTATGTCCTGCTATTCTGTTTGGTTAGACAACATAAATGTGCATTATTTCATGCCCTATTTTCTTCCCTACTATCCATTGCACCTGTCTATCTTACAATGTCTGTACATTCAATTACTTTTCTTGTTTATCAGCCATTTCAATTGGAGGGGGTGATGGCAGTATCTGTGGGAGTAAAAACACGATCTCAGAAAAGATCATGCTACCTGTCGATGCAGATAGAACCACGTTGTACTTGCCCAAGAATCAGCCCCACCACACATAACACAGACTCACGTAGATTTTACCCCTACCTAGTTGGACAGAGAACTAGCTACACCCCTTCTAACCGCAATCCCAGCATATAGTAATCCAGTTCCAATTGACACAGCACCGTCTCCACCATAGAGCACCCAAACACGAGCAGTTACCAAGGCAACTACAGTGCCCAAAGCACGAGGACTACTACTCCGAACCCCAAGTCAACACTTAAAGCAGAAGAAGAATTGTTCTCAGGTCAGGTTCCGTAGCTATGGTTCATACTACTGTGCTCTTGCATCACTGTATTTACTCATACCAACTAATTTCAAATTTGAAGGATGCAATTGAAACTCCAATGGTGCAACAGGTATGTTTTAAACTTGTTTCTTTAATGGTTTTCTATTGTAACTTGCTCTATGTTGATTTCAGTTTCAATTGAATAAACAGTTATGTTCTCATGCCATGCACATTACAAGTGTTGTTATTGTTGTGTAGTTTCCCACACTTATATTATGTCTATGCTGCTTTGTCTTAAATAGATATGATTCGAATTGTATCTATCTTGATTTGACAACAAAAACTAGAATGATATAGACCATACAGTGACCATACTACATAGATACATTTTTGTTTCATGTTGTTATCCTATCCACCTTACTACTGAACTGGTTTACCAAAATGAGTTTCATATACAACATTGTAAACCTGTGATGTGTTTGTTTGTTTCTGTTTTAGAATGCGGATAAAATATTGGAGAAGAGTACCCCATTATGCAATGGTAAAGGAAGTAATGCAGATAAGGTTCAAGATAGTGAGACATCCCTGTTGGTCTCCAAGAAAGCTGATAAAAACTATATTGAGGACACTAGGACAACCCCAAAGTCCTGTCTTGATGTAGTGTTCGAGTTACTAGCTACTACTGCTGGCACCAGCTCTTCGAACTCGCTGCCTGAATCAGTTCGGCTTCTTGAGTCTCAACTTCAAGTTGAAAGACATCGATCAGAAGTTATGCGACAGGAAGCCAAAGGACTGAGGAAGTCCCTGCAGAATTCAGATGCATACTTTCTGGTGCAACAGCAAGTGCCAGAGGATTTAAGCGCCAAACAAGAGAAAGTTAATAAGCTTGCTAAGCATCTTGCCAGCATTATGGGTGTCCAAGATATTGTTTCTTGAGCTCTTCTGAAGTGGTTTCAGTTCTGGACTTGTTTTGCTGTGGCGTTTATTTGCACTGGTCGCCAACTTTGACAACCAGTGTATATGATATGCTGCTTTGTTCCCTATATTTGCACTAGTGACGAACTTTGATGCCCAGTGGATGTAATATGTGTAATAGCCGTGATAGCCTAGTGTAAGTTGCTTGCTTATTTATTTCCTTATGTTCTTGTTTATTTGTTTGCTTCTAGTCAGTGCAGTTCTTTTTCTGTGGTTTGCTAGTGTCCGCAATAACCTATTTTTTAAAACTAGGCCACAATAACCATGGGCTACATATTTACTGTAGTTACCATGGGCCTCCTACGGGCTGTGAAACAATTGGACTTCTAAGGGCCGTAGAAACAATGGGACTTCTATGGGGCGTAGAAACAATGGGCCTTCTACGGGCCATAGACACAATGGGCCTTCTACGGGCCGTATTATCAATGGGCCTTCTACAGGACGTATGATCGATTGGCCAAACATGGGTCAATAATAGACCGCATTATGGTCGTAAACAGGTATAGTTGGAATCATCCGTTCATGGGCCGACCATAACGGGTCGTCATTAATCGGTCGTATTTGATGAAGTTATGAAAATGGCCCAACGTATTAACGGGCCACAAATGGGCCGACTGTAACCACGAGCTGAATTTGGCCCACAAGCAGAAAATAATAGTAACGGGTCGTAAGTAAACGAATGCTGGAAATGAGCCCAAGAATAAATGGGCCCTGAGAAGGCCAAAAGATAACATGGGCTGGAAACGGCCCAATGGAATAAAGGGCCGTTAATGGGTATAAAGTGATACATTGTTCACTATGAGCCAGTTTCACCATGGGTCGTTAATGGGTCGAGAGTTACAAAGGGCCTCATATGGGCCAAAAGACGTCATGGGCCATACATGGGCCGGAAGTTAAAACGGGCTAGAATCATATTGGATGGTCCAGATGACGCTGCTGGGCCTAATTCGCATAGGTTGTAATGGGCCCTGGTTTAGCGGGCTATAAATGGGCTATATGCGAACAGGTCGTTAACAGGCTTTCCATGGGCCGGCCCGCCACCTTTTGACCAAGTCAAACAGGTCGGCCTTTTCACAAGAATGGGCCTCTGTTGGGCCGTGCCACGTGTCGACATATCATAGGCGCCTTTAGTCCAATGAGTGGATGACATCTATCCCAGCGGTGAGCCGACACGCATTTCCCCCAGCCAATGGTGATTTTACACGTGGAAAATCCCCATTGGTCGAGGCTGTTAATGGGTTAACAGATTCAAAACCGGACCTGATAGCTTAACAGCGAGCCGTTATGGTGCATGCCACGGGTCAGTCACCCTTGACGAAAGCACTTCTATGACGCATGATTTATCATCATGGAAGTGGACACTTCCATGATGATAATTTTGGTAATGTCATGGAACACTTCTATGACAACACATGTATGACTATCTTGATTCTGTCATAAAATCGTCATGTATGTACATGTATGACAGAAAACGTGACCTACTGTGACAAACACGTATCATCACGGAAGTGTATTTTTTTGTAGTGTAAGCATACCGAGTTTTGTTTCTTGGAGGACCAAGACACAAGAGATCTACCAAGAAATTTACACGTACCCGAACTGAACTTTCTATCAACCTTGTCACCGACATATTCCAAATGGGAGTAGCCAACAAGGTCAAAAGAAGACCTCTTAGGGTACCAAATACCAAAGTTTGGTGTATGAATTAAGTATCTCACTATCCTTTTAACAGCCTTAAGATGACATTCTTTAGGGGCCGCCTGATATCCTGCACACATGCACACACTTAGCATAAAATCGGGATGGGAGGCACATAGATATAACAATGAACCAATCATAGAGTGGGTAAACCTTTTGTCAACCGGTTTGCCATCCTTAGTCAAGTCAAGATGTCCACTAGTAGGCATGGGTGTTTTCATACCTTTGCTTTCTTGCATGTTGAACTTCTTGAATAGGTCCTTAGTATACTTTGTTTGAGAAACAAAGGTACGTTCCTTAGTTTGCTTGATTTGCAAACCAAGAAAGAATTTGAGTTCACTCATCATAGACATCTCAAACTTCTCTGACATTAGCCTTCCAAACTTTTCACTAAAATGAGGGTTAGTCGAACGAAATATGATATCATACACATAGATTTGGCACAAAAATAATTCACCATTAACCCTTTTAGTAAAAAGTGTAGAACAAATCTTCCCAATTTCAAAGCCTTTTTCAATAAGACACTTGGTCAAGCATTTATACCATGATATAGGAGCTTGTTTAAGACCATAAAGAGCTTTGTGAAGTTTGTAAACATTATTAGGTTTCTTAGGATTGACAAAGCCGGGAGGTTGTTTAACATAGACTTCCTCCTCAATTTCACCATTTAGAAAGGCACTTTAATGTCCATTTGGTATAAAGTGATATCATGGTGATTAGCATAAACAAGTAAGATGCGTATGCACCCAAGTCTAGCAACTGGGGCATATGTCTCACCATAGTCCATACCTTCGACTTGAGTGTAGCCTTGGGCGACAAGACGGGCCTTGTTGCATACAATTTTTCCATCCTCATCTTGCTTATTCCGAAACACCCACTTGGTTCCAATGACATTGTGGTTGTCGTCCGCCTTTTCAACCAAAGTCCACACTTGATTCTTTTCGAAGTTGTGTAACTCTTCATGCATAAGGTTCACCCAATCTGGATCATCAAGAGCTTCTTCAACCTTCTTAGGTTCAATACTAGAAATGAATGACTAATGTTCAAAAAAGTTAGCCAAACGAGTTTTAAAATGAGTAATTCTCCCGGTTTGAATATCATCGAAGATTTGTTTGACAGGACTTGTTTTGGTCGGGGTGGAACATCCTCTTCATTGTCTTCCTCTTCTTCTTCTTGTCCTTCTTCATTGTTGTTGGCATTGTTGTTCTCTTGTGGAGGTGGCGAAGGAGGTCGATGATGTTCATCTTGTTGTACTTCCTCATTTCCTTCATCTTGACATGTTCCACCTGTGGATGCCTCCAAGTCAACTTGTGGTTCACCTTGTCATGAAGTTGAGGGTTTGACTTGAATGGGCGAAGTACTCTCCTTAACCTCTGTTTGGGTGAATCTTACCAATAGACAAGTCTTGAATTGCTTCCGAAGGATCTTTGTCTCCTACATCAATTGGCAATTGCTCTACTTGTGAGCCATCAGATTTATCAAACTTCACATCTACCGTCTCTTCAACCTTTCGGGTGAAATTTGTTGTAGACACGGTAAGTCTGAGAGTTTCAGCCATAACCGAGTAGGAAACCTTCATGAGATTTAGGGTCAAATTTTGAATGATGATGCTTATCAAGAATGTAACACTTTGATCCAAATACTCGAAAGTATCCAACTTGGGGTTTGTTACTGGTGAGAACCTTGTATGGCTTCTTGCCGAGAATCTTGTGAAGATATAGTCGATTTGTTGCATGACAAGCTATCTCAATCGCTTCCGCCCAAAAGTGTCTTACCGTCTTGTATTCATCAAGCATCGTTCTTGCCATCTCAATAAGTGTCCGATTCTTCCTCTCAGCAACTCCATTTTATTGAGGCGTGTACATAGCCGAGAACTCATGTGAAATCCCTTCTTTGTCAAGAAACGTATCCACATCGGCATTCTTGAACTCCGTTTCATTGTCGCACTGAACCTTCTAGATCTTCACTTCAAATTGATTTTGGGCCTTCCTAGCGAAGTTCTCGAAGATCTTTTGGCCCCGTGATTTATCATCAAGAAAGAACACCCACGTAAATCTTGGAAAGTCATCAATAATGACAAACCGAATGAGTTACCACTGAGACTCTTGTAGGCGTTGGGACCAAAAAGATCCATATAAAGTAGCTAAAGCGGTCTTCTCGTGGTGATGATGTTCTTCACGGGATGACTTCCTCCAACTTGTTTTCCTACTTGACAAGCACTGCAAAGTCTATCCTTGTCAAATATGACATCTTTAACACCAAGGATATGATCATCTTTAATAAGCTTATCAAGAATTTTCATGACCACATGACCTAACCTTCTATGCCCCAACCAACCTTTAGAAGATTTAGCAATTAAGCAAGTACCAGGTTGAGTAGAAAATAGAGTTGGTGATGATGGTGTGCCTGCCATCCTGCAATATAGGCCGTCGGATTTATATCTAACATATATGATGAAAACTATGGCAATTTTGCAAAAAGATACCCACACCCCTCTCCACATTTGCAAATAAGGCCTTCTCTCGTTCATCATTTTCTCTCACAAGATAAAATACTCATACAAATGCATCTTGATGTTCCATGCAACACACGGGCATCTAGGTAGTTTCTTTTAAAATAGTTACTGCAATAATTGGGTTGAAGTGATATATTTTATCTCTGCCTCGAATGATCTCAGATTCACTAGTAGTAACAAAGAAAAGGTTGCCTTGTTATTTAACAGAAAAGAGGGTGAAAACTATCACATGAGGCCAGTAAAAACAAGGCACACTGGGTTCAGCGTCATCGTCACTACAGCTGTGCACGCGCGAGATGTCTACGTATCGAGGGGGCTATGGAGAGAAAGATGTATCGAGTGTGTGTCAGCGAGGCACAGAGACACAACTAGCATGTGTGTGTATGTGTGTGTGTGTGTGTGTTTGAGAGAGAAACCAACTGATAGATTAATATCAAGATCGAGTTGTCACCGTTCTACTGTCATTGTTGGGGGGTGGGGAGGGGGAGGGAGAGAAAGACATATCGAGTATGCGCGCGGTAGGCACATAGGCACAACTTGCGAGTGTGTGTGTGTGTCTGTTTGAGAGAAAAGCCAGAAGATAGATCACTATCAAGATTGAGGTGCCACCCTACTCCTTCGGTGTCGGGTAGTGTGTGTGCGTGTGTGGTGTGTGTGTGTGTGTGTGTGTGTTTGAGAGAGAAGCCAGTAGATAGATTAGTATCAAGATCGAGGTGTCACCCTACTCCTTCGGTGTCGAGAAGTGTGTGTGTGTATGGGTGTGGGGGGGCAGTGACACTTAGATATAGGGAGAAGGAGTTTATGTGACATATATCTATGTTAAGGGATAGGTAGCTAGCATGCGTGCGAGGCATACTTAAAGCATCACGGAGATAAACAAGCAGTGTGCATGCAAGTGCCGAAAAACAATGAAGAGAGAAACAATGTAAACGTGCGTGCGCGCGTGTGTGTGTGTGAGAGAGAGAGAGAGAAATATCAAAACAAAAGGTGTTTGTCGGTGGGGAACAACACCTATGGGATCACAAGAATCCCTTCCTACAGTTGTGGGGCGCGGGGTGGTGAGAAGAGCGGGATCAGCAGTCAGCACAAAGGCACGGGTCGTTTACCCAGGTTCGGGCCTCGAGGATGCGTAATACCCTAGTGTTAGGACCCCGACTCAATGCCACATCGATCTAGCATGTAACACCTCATATCACTTTGCGGCCTCATGCACGGTATCCCCACGGGTGTCGCCTTACCTTTGCCCGGGACCGTTTGCGCCTTTTGGCACGCGTATATGATAGTGTCGCTAGCATCCATATGATAAGGAGCCCGGGCTGACATGGCTAGTCGTAAACCCAAAGTGGCACAAACTTACAGGGACAGGCATCCATGACCCAGCATCGAACGTGTCGGTCATCAGCGAGTGAATCCAGGCTGTAGCACTAGGCTAGCAGGACTCCAGTGAACCAGACTGTAGCGGGCTAACAGGACTCCGGTATTCATTGCCTGACATTTCCCCGAAAGGACAGACACAGCAACGAGGAAGGACACATGCCGGACAGCCTAAGTGTTCCGGAGAAGTAGCAAGCTACCATGGCTCAGTGGAAGCACTAGGAGACATTTCCCGGTAAGAGAGGCTACTAATGATAAACAACTAGATAGTCATATCCCACACATACCAAGCATTTCAATAACATACACACAATATGCTCGATATGTGCAAATACAACATGGCATCACAACATGACTCTACGACTCAAGTATTTTATTCAATAGGCTCCGAGGAGCGAGATATTACAAACATGGGTCTCATGACCCAGCATTTAGAGCACACAAGTCAAGCACAAGCGGAAGCTTAACATGTCTGAGTACAGACATCTACAAATGAAAAAGGCTGAGAAGCCTGACTATCTACCAGATCCTGCCGAGGGCACAAGATCGTAGCTGATGTAACAAGCTAAACATCGAATTCCACGTGGAACTACTAGCGAGACTGAAGTCTCTCTGCAAAAACATAAATTAAGCAACGTGAGTACAAATGTACCCAGCAAGACTTACATCAGAACTAACTACATATGCATCATTATCAACAAAGGGGATGGTGGGGTTTAACTGCAGCAGGCCAGCTTTGACTCGGTGGCTATCCTGAACTACGACTGCAAGTAACTCTTTTGAGGTGGCGCACACGAGTCCACATATTCACCATATCAATACACCACTATGGATCCGCTCCCGTCTCCCTACGAGAACGCCATCCATAGCACTCACGCTTACCTTGCCCATTTTAGAGTATCCACTTTCACTTGTCTATGAACTGTACAGGCAACCCAGAAGTCCTTTACCGCGGACACGGCTATTCGAATAGATCATATTAACCCTGCAGGGGTGTACTTCTTCACACACGCTCTCACCACTTACCGCCGTTTACACGACATGTACTCGACAACCTTCAAGCGGAAGCCCAGCGAGGGTGTCGGCCACGACCTGGCTAACCACACAAGTCTCTTGTCCAGGTTTATCGCCTATTCGGGTTCCATCCGCAAGGAGATATGGCCAGGGTGTCGCTCACGGCCCCAAACGATGTGTGCAGGGTTCCCAAGCCCACCATCCGGGTGCCACTTGGTACACCGGGCCACTGTGCCTAGTCTATCCCAAGCCCACCTACACCGGGTGCCACTTGGTAGACTACTAGCACTACCTACAAACACCAGAAACTAGTTGCAACTCCTGGACAGAGATCGAGTTGATTAATAAGTCGAGAGAGCTTGGAGTGCTCGGAGCCCAATGTGTGGTAGTAACTGTTCATGGATCACAAACACAGAACTCGGTTCCTGAGGACGGCTGCAATGAGACAACCCACCATGTACTCCTACATGGCCTCTCACCGCTACCTTTACCAAATCGTGTTCACACACTTAGTTCACACACAGTAGGACATGTTTACACACCTCCAATTCATCCCCGATGAATCAGACCTGACTCAACTCTAAGCAGTAGCAGGCATGACAAACAAACATGAATGAGTAGGCACATCAGGGCTCAAACAACTCCTACTCATGCTAGTGGGTTTCATCTATTTACTGTGGCAATGACAGGTCATGCAAAGGATAAAGGGGTTCAGGTACCGCAGGAAGTAACAAATATGTCATTGTTGTCCTAATGCAGTAAAAGAGAGCAGGAGCGAGAGAGTGGGATTTTATCGGAATGAACAAGGGGGTTTTGCTTGCCTGGCACTTCTGAAGATAGCATTGAGTCTTCATCAGTGTCAACGATCACAACGTCGGAACATCGTCTACCGAGAGGGGACAAACACCGACAAACAAAGAAGAAACACAATCAATGCAATGCACAATATGATGCATGATCATGACATGGCAATATGCTGTGGTTTGGGCTAATGCAACTAGCATCAAGTTAAATGTAGTTGGTTTGAATCCAAGATTCAAATTCAAACTCCATATGTGCTTATTTAAATGCCAATTATGCAAATTATCATATACAGCAACCTTAGGTTGTTCAAACATGCATGAAAATGGTACAGATGGATAGATTGGATTTTTTTGATCATTTTTCATATATAATTTATTTAATTTGGAGTTATGGTTGAATTTCTATGAATTTTAGAAGTTTTGGTTATTTTCTGGAATTTCCTATAAAAGAATAAATCCAAAAATGAGTTATTGCGTCAGCAGTGCGTCAGGGTGACGTCAGTGGTCAACGAGGCTGGTCCAGGTTAAACCTGACCAGTGGGGTCCACATGTCAGTGTCACAGTTAACCAACAGGGTTAATTAAAATTAAACTGAACCTAATCTAGTTTGGTTAAGGCCTGGGCCCACATGTCAGTGGCTAACCTAACTAACTAAGTTAATTAACGCTAATTAATCTATCGCTTAATTAAGCAGGGGCCTGGCCCACACGTTAGTGGTTCAGGGGAAACTTAAACCCCGGTCAAATGGGGTCAAACCCGCCGGACCTGGTCCATGGCTCATCACTGGCGACGACAGGGACGACGGGGCGGCTCAGGAATGCTCTATAGGGCACCGTTTTACTCGTGGTTTGCGGCTACGGCTAGATGGCAATGCGGAGCATCTAATGGAGCGAATGGGAGGAGCTAGGGTAGCCTGAGCCGACGGCGGCGAGCTCCAAGGCGGCGGTCGGAGTTCGGGCAACGAGGGATTCGGCGCCACGGTGCATGGGAGGAGGAGCTGGTGGGCGCTATGGGCTCCTGGGAGTGCACTGAGTGCAGTGACGCCCTCGGTTTTGACGGAGGTGAACCAAAGCGACGACGTCGACAAGTCCGGCGCTGGTGAGGTTTCGGTCTCGACGGAAACGAGGGCTACGATGAGCTAGTGGGCATGTGAGTAGAGGTGATCAGTAGAGGAGCTTACGGCGAGTTCAGAGGTGGCCTTGGCGTGCTCGGGGAAGCACCGGAGCGAGCGGGGCGGCGAGAGGGATCTCCGGCGGCCGGCGACAAAGATGATGAAGACGGCGTCGATGCAGGGCCTCCGGCGATGCGTGGCTAGACGGAGAGGACGAGGGAGGCGTGGTGATGCTTGTGGACACGTCGGAGAGGCTCGGGGTTGGCTGCGGCTGCGGCGGTGGCTTTCGGTGGTGAGACGGAGAGAGAGCAGAGGAGGGGAGAGGGTGCAGCGAGTGAGGGAGAGGAGCAAGGGGACACGGGGCATCGTCGTGGCGTGCTAGGAGGGGTCGGGGAAGCAGGAGGTGGCCGAGGCAGCGTCGGCGCTCGCCACGCACCTGTTTGTCCTTGTGGTAGAGGAGGAAGAAGATAGTGCTGCCCCTTTGGGCTAGGCTGCTACGGTGCTGGGCCAGGTGGGCTGCAGGTAAGTCCAGGTGAGTTGCTCTCTCTCTCTTTTATTTATGTTTTTCTATTTTCCTGCAACTTTGTGGCTTTTCTTAAAATACTTAGGTATTTTCAAAAATCACCTAACTGCACATTCCCATTGTTTAGAACATATCCAACATGGAACATATCAGTTTAGGATTATTTGGACATTATTTCTTATATAACAGAAATAATTCCAACCCAAATATATTATTGATTTAAATCAAAGGCCCAAATAAAATATTTCTGTGACTCCAAAAACATTGGTTTGAATTTCACCTCATGCCAATATTTTCACAGAATAACAGGAACATTTTCTTGGACTCATTTGATGTGATTTAAATGTTGGTTATTTTTAGGGGTTTTCTGAGGCTTTGAAAATTCCTCAATTCAAATTTCATTTGAATTTAAACATGATGCACACATGGAAGCTGGCATAGGTCAGACCAGAATTAGGGATGTGACACCTAGTCCTACTTTTGCGTGTATATCTGTGTTCTTGGAGTTCTTGAGCTAGTTACAATGAGTGTAACTTGTCCCAGGGTCCGAATCCTTCTCCTTGATGCCTTCGGCCTCCTTTTATAGGCAAGGGGATTGCCATAGTGGCACATAGGAGGTGGCATCGGGGTACTGTGATTAAGCCTATCGCTTGCCATTACGGGACAAGACGCATTTAATGCGCCTCTGACATGTCCCCTTCACTTTACCGCCGCTTCGCCCCACCTTGACATGCGCCTGGGCCAGTGAGGCGGTCAGTGCCATGTAGGCTGGCAGCCTTCTGAGGTGGCACGGTGGTAGGGCCTTCACGAAGATTTGCATGCCACCACGTAGGCATGCGCTGAGTTGGCCGAGAAGCCTCACGTCCACACGTAGGCGCCTGCCCAGCTGGTGGGCTGCTAGATGCATGGGACCGGCGGTAGAAACTTGGCGGGCGTGGGCCTGGCTGTGTCCCCGTGGATTTCCTCGGCAAGGGCCTTGCCGGAGCCCCGACAAGGGTCTTGCCGTGGCATTGCGGTCGTCCCCGGCAAGGATCTTGCCGGGGGTCTTGTGTCTCCTCGGCAAAGATCTCGCCGAGGTTCGTCGTCTTCTAATCCTCTTCATGGAGTGTTTCTTGTCTTCACAAAGATCTGCATGCCATCATGGAGGCGCCTCCCGAGCCTAGGCCCCAACGTGGTCGGTGGTGCCGGAGGAACTGGGGCTCAAGGGTGGCACGCTCCGCTGGCGTCGGGTAGGCTACCCCGGCAAGGTCCTTGCCGGGGTCATGGATGCCGCCCCGGCAAGGGTCTTGCCGGGGCAAACCACCTCGCCTTCTCGCTCTTCATGCCTCTGTCTTGGCGTTGCTTTGGCCACCTTGCGGCTTTGATTACCTGTCCCTGCCCTGCTTAAGTGTGGCCGTGGGCGCGGCTCCGGCTGCCCGTGCACAAATAAGGGGTACAAAGGAGTGCCCCTACTTTAGTACACCAACAGGAGCCCCCGGGCCTGGGCCACACATAAGCGCGACACGTTGTTGGGCCAGGCCCAGAACGGTGCACGGGCAGGCGGGGCGGTTTTTACCGCGGTAACTTTCCTCCCGCTGCGCTCTCCCACGACCCGCGTTGCATGCATGACGTGGGGATCGTTCACGTGGGTGATCGAAGCATGCTTGCGTCACCCTGCGGTTAACAGTGAGGAGACGGCTTGTGTGTCCCTTTGAGACGACAGGGCTGCTGCTCATTTACTCTCCTTACCTGGGAACCGTCGCTCCACGCGTCCCATTAGGCCCGTCTCTTGCGCCACGTACGCCACATGCACGATGCAGGGTGAATGACAGGCACGCAGGATATGGGAAGACGTGCGCGCGTGGGTCGATACCCATGCGCCTTCAATTGGGTGGGGAGGGTGGTCGACGGCCTCGCCCGCTGTCACCTTAATGAGCCGGATTGTCTGAGAGGGGCGGCCGAGCCCCGACCCCGTCCCTTTATAAAGAGGGGAGCGGGAGGGATGGCGCCTCTTAGTCTTTCGCCATCTGCCTCCCCCCATCCCTGCCCCTTCCTTCCTTCTGCCATGGCGAGAGGGCGCGCTGATGTCTCATCGGTGGCGGCGAGGGTCTCTGCTTGACAATGCAGCGCTCCTCCCCAAGAGCCCGTGGCGGCGGAGCCGGCCGTGAGGGGAAGGGCGAGGGGACGAGGCCGAGGCCGCTGCGGTGCTCGAGAAAGAGGAGGAAGGGGCGGCGCGTCAGCCTTGCCTCCGCCAGCGGTCCTTCCCCCAATGGAGGGCCACATTGGGGACAACCCTTGCGTGTTCTTCATCAGGCTGCACCAGCTGGCGCGCCGTCGTCTTCGTCTTACGACCCATTCGCTCGAGAGATGGAGCTTGACCCGCTGCAGGCACTGAGGATGCACATGAGCGGCTGCAAGAATAGCGGCACATGTGCCGACGTCGACTTCCCATCCCCTCACGTCATGTATCTTCGCCGCGGGTGGAAGACCATCACTCGCATCCACAGCCTGACGCCGGGGCTCATTCTCTACATCAAGTTAATGGAGAATGGCCTCCTCTCCGTCAAAGTCTTTGGCGATTTTGGAACTCACCTGAAGTGATGCGGGGAGAGCTCTTCGGATGACAAAGACTCGTCCTCAAGCAAGAGTGATGAGGAGGACGGCGGCAGCGACGATAAGGGTAGCAGGCGAGAGGATGATGGGTCCGACAAGGCGTCAGACCCGCCGCTCCGGGGTGGTGTCGGCAGCAGCAGCATCTGCACCGGGTCCCTTCTCCTGGTGGAGCCGGCTGCTTGACTTCTCGGGGTTGCCTCCTTGGGTGGCTGGCATTGGAAGGCCGGAGAAGGCGGGTGGCAGATCGTCAAGTCGGAGTACGACGGCACCGACGCCTTCATAGTGTATTGACGGACCGCTGCCTCATCTTCCAGCCCTTCCTCCGGCACCACCACCACCAGCCCCCTTCTAGGCGGCCGCCGACATGTTCCCTTGGCGCCTTCTACTGCTCGTACCTCGCTTAGGCGCTCCTTCTGCCCTTTTGCCTTCTTGTTTCATTTCCTGAGGAGAGGGACAAGAAAGGGATTACGGGCACCTTATATTTTTTCAGTTTGTAAGCCTACGTGCCTTAGTTAGGTTTAAACTTGTAACCTCCCTGTTTATGTTTACATTCCATACAAACTGTACCTGTATGGAACGTATTAATGAAAAAAGGGTGCTTGCCGGGTCTTGTGTGCGTGAGCAAAGCCCATACCAAGGATCAAATCCTTGTTATTTTCAATATAAACACCGTTGACCCGTAGCAGGCCTTGCCGCTCCCCTTCTCCGTTCAATCGTGCTCGCGCCTTTGGAAGAGGCAGGGACGAATTAGGGGTGGGCCCTACGCTTGCTTCATTGCCGCCGTGGCTACAGCCGGATTTCGAACCGAGAAGAAGTTCTTGGGTGGTAGGAATGAAGGAAGGACGACAGTCTCGGAATAAAACAAGGTTTCATACGTCCTAGTCTTTATATGGAAATGCATAACAGGAGATAAGAAGGCTTATCTGGATTCTGCAGACCCCAGCAACCCTAGCTCGCCGTGGGTGGGCCTTTGTGTCTTCAGCCCCCCGGCAAGTTTGGCTTGCCGGGGTCTGAGCGCCGGCTTGTTCTCTTCCTTCCCCTTAGCTTGGTGGAGACACTTATGTACCATGTGAACCAAAGAGGATGGATAGGACAATGAGACGCAAACTCGACCTCTATGCTAGGGGTTAGTCACCGCTAAGCACTATCAACCCTAACCGAGGGAGAGACTCAACCTAGCATGCATGCTATAACTTAGGGCGCCGGCACTTCGTTTTATTTATGCACATAGTCTGCGCCTAGCTTTGTACAGAGGGTTACATGCCTTGCCGGCAAGGCTTGTACAAAAGGTGGCCTGCCGGGGGGCCCTGCAGCTGCGCCTTATGGGTAAAACTTGGGAAGATGCTCGATGTTCCAGGAGTTGCTCACTAGAATGGCATCTTCGGTCTCCAGGAAGACTGCGCCAGGCCTGGTGACTCGTGTTACCCGATAAGGGCCTTCCCACTTCGGCGTCAACTTGTTGGAATTCTTGGCCGACTGAACGCGCCAAAGAACAAGGTCACCTTTCTCAAAGCTTCGGGCATGAACCTTGCGGCTATGGTAGAGGTGCAAGGCTTGCTGGTAGCGTGCTGCTCTCACAACCGCCCGAAGACGATCTTCCTCGTGGAACGTTGCGCCATCTTGCCGCAATCGCTCTTGCTCAAGCTCATCATAAGCGAGCACTCGAGGTGACCCGTATATGAGTTCCATGGGGAGAACTTCTTCTGCCCCGTAAACTAGGGCAAAGGGTGTCTGGCCGGTGGCTCGATTTGGCATCATTCAGATCGACCAAAGAACCGCCGACAATTCATCAATCTAGCGCATCCCGCTCTTGTGCAGCCTGTCAAAAGTCTTCGTCCTCAAGCGAGTAGTACTTCAGCATTTTCTCTCTCCGCTTGGCCGTTGCTCCGTGGATGTGCCACGGAAGCAAAACAAACCTTGTTGCCGAGGTCTTCAATATACTGCATGAAGGTGTGGCTTGTGAACTACGTGCCATTGTCGGTGATGATTCTGTTCGGCACACCAAAGCGGCAAACTAGCCCCTTGAAGAATTTGATGGCTGACTGTGCGGTCACCTTCCTCACTGCTTCCACCTCCAGCCACTTTGTGAACTTGTCGATTGCAACGTACAAGTACTCAAAGCCCCCGTCGGTGCGGGGTAAGGGGCCCAGTATGTCGAGCCCCCAGACCGAGAATGGCCAGGAGAGAGGGATTGTCTACAAGGCTTGAGTTGGCTGATGAAGCTTCTTCGAATGGAACTGACACGCTTCATACTTGGTTACTAGTGCCATCGCATCCCGGAGGGCAGTGGGCTAGAAGAAACCTTGCCGGAAAGCCTTGCCGGCAAGGGCCCTTGACCCTATGTGGGAGCCACATATGCCTCCATGTATCTCCGCCAACAGCTCCAGTCCTTCCTCCCGGGAGATGCACTTCAATTTCACTCCATGCGGTCTTTTTCTATACAGAACATTGTCAACGAACTGGTACAGAGCAGACCGGCGGGCTACTTCCTGTGCCTCTTCCTGCTCCTCAGGAAGCTCCCCTATTTGGAGGAACCGAACGGTATGCTGCGCCCATGCCGGAGCTTGCGGCTTGACGGTGACGACCAAAGGCATTTCTTCCACTGCGGGAACGTTTGCCTCCGTGGCAAGGGCTTGGGGCCCCATCGAAGTCGGTTGTCCCATGGTAGGCTCGGCGTCCACGGCCACTCCTTCACCGGCGGCTCCAGGGGCTCGGTAGGGAAGTACTTGCCGGGGCCGGACTTCCTTCGCTTATTCTTCTCTGTTGATGGCTCAATGGATGGTTGAGTTAACCGAAGCACAAAAGTACCTGGTTCCACATGTAGCTTGAGGGCAGCGCGCTTTGACAGGTAGTCGGCAATGTCATTCTCCACTCGGGGGACATGCTCTGCCTATATACCGTCGAAGCGCTCCTCCAGTTTCCTCACTTCCTCCACATAGGCTTCCATCAATGGGCTCTGATAATCCTTGTTGATCTACCTGACGACAAGCTGCGAATCGCCCCTGACAATGAGCTTCTTGACTCCGAGGTCTGCCGCAATCCTGAGACCGGCAAGCAATCCCTTGTACTCAGCGGTGTTGTTCGTCCACATCTCTCTAGGAAAGTGCATTTGGATCACGTACTTGAGGTGCTCTTCAGTGGGTGCGACGAGCAGCACACCAACACTGACGCCTTGTAGTGAGAAAGCTCCATCAAGTACATAATCCAGTTGCGACTCGTTTCCTTGCTGGGGAGAGTGGTCTCCTGGATCGCTTCGTCGGGTGTTGAGGTCCATTCTGCAACGAACTCCGCCAAGACTCTGCTCTGAATTGTCGAGGTGCTTTCAAACTTCAAACCAAAACTTGACAGCTCCAAGGCCCATTCCACAATACTCCCCGTTGCATCTGGGTTATGCAGTATCCGTTGCAACGGAAGGCGGGTGACGACGGTGATCTCGTGTGCTTGGAAGTAATCACGCAGCTTCCTCAAGGCCATAAGGAGGCCGAAGAGCAATTTTTGCACATCGGAGTACCTTAACCTAGCCCCCTGCAAGAGGGAGCTCACGAAGTAAACTGGGTGCTGCACCATCTTCTTCTTCTGCACCACTTCATCTAGTCGCGCAGGCCCTGTCGCACTAGTGTGATTCCTTGCCGGGGGCTCGGTCTTGTCGGGACCAAGCCCTGCTGGGGAGGGTTCTGGCTCGCCATCCGTCGACCCTGTCGCTGCTGCCGCCTCTTCGTCGACCTCCCTCTGCGCCACCAGCGCGGTGCTAACCACTTGATTCGTTACCACCAGGTATAGCAGCAACGGTTCTTGTGGTTTTGGCGCAACCAGCACTGGGGTAGAGGAGAGGTATTTCTTCAAATCCTGCAGCGCTGCCTCGGCCTCCAAGGTCCACTCCGTTGGGCCCGCCTTCTTCAAAATCTTGAAAAAGGGAAGGGCACGCTCAACGGACTTGGAGATGAATCTGCTCGTGGAGGCAACGCAGCCAGTGAGCCGACACGCGTCTTTGATCCGCTTAGGTGCCTTAATCTGCTCAATGGCCTTGATCTTGTCAGGGTTTGCCTCAATCCCACAATGCGACAGAAAGAACCCGAGAAGCTGGCCAGACGGGACTCCGAAGACACACTTCTCAGGGTTCAGATTGAGGTTGATCTTGCGCAGGTTTGCAAATGTGTCCTCCAGATCTTGAACAAGTGTTGCTCTGTCCTTGGTTTTGACCACTATGTCATCCATATACGCTTCCATATTTCTATGTAGCTGGGGCTCAAAACCAATTTGGACTGCTCTTGCAACAGTCGAGCCAGCACTCTTCAACCCAAAAGGCATCCGTAAAAAGCAATACGTACCACATGGGGTGATGAATGATGTCTTCTCCCCATCTTCTTTTGTCATGAAGATCTGGTGGTACCCTGAGTAGGCGTCGAGGAATGATAGAAGGTCACACCCGGCCATGGAGTCAACAATCTGGTCGATGCGCGGTAACGGGAAAGGGTCTTTTGGACAGGCTTTATTGATATCGGTGTAATCAATACACAGCCTCCACTTCCCGTTTGCCTTGCGCACCACTACCGAATTGGCTAGCCACGTCGGATGTAGCACCCCTCTTACCAAACCTGCTGCCTCTAGCTTCCTGATCTCTTCCATGATGAACTCCTGCCTCTCCAGAGCTTGCTTCCTGACCTTTTTCTTGACAGTCTGTGCATGAGGACAGACAGCAAGATGGTGCTCAATCACTTCCCTGGGAACGCCGGGGATGTCGGATGCTTGCCATGCAAACACATCGACATTCGTCGTCAGGAAAGTGACGAGCTCGCTTTCCTATTTGCCATCGAGGGTGGAGCTTATGGTGAAAGCGCCTCCCATGACGTCCTCCCTGACGGACGCCTTCTTGGTCTCTGGTGGTGCAGCTCCGGACTTCTTGCTCTTGTTGGTGGAGCTCTCTGGCACGTCCTTGATGGGAGCGCAACACCCCGAAGAGGTGCGCTTGCCGGAGTGGGTGCGAGGAGTCTTGCTGGTCATCTTTCCTCCCGGGGCTTCAACGGCATGAGTAGGTGCCTTGGCAGCAGCTACTGCAACCGCTTCCCGGTAGAGTTGGTCAGCGCAAATCAATGCATCTTTCTTGTCGGAGGGGACGGTGATGATGTTCATCGTCCTGGGCATCTTCAGCATGTTGTACGCATAGTGAAAAGCCGTCATGAACTTGGCCAGTATCGGGCGGCCAAGGATCCCGTCGTAGGGCAAGGGGATCTCGGCTACATCGAAGACAGTCCTCTCCGTCCTGTAGTTCAACTCGCCTCCAAACGTCACGGGCAGCGTGACCTTTCCCTTCGGCTGGCTCCTCCTGTCGTGGTTCTAAGACTGACAGTAGAAAGGGGGTACGTATGGAGAGTCAAGATCTAAGCTAAGGCGAAGGTGTACACACGGGTTTTATGAGTTCAGGCCCTTCTCGGAGGAAGTAATAGCCGTACGTCCCGGTGGTCGATTGGATTATATGTGTGATGTTACAGGGGGTGCAAACCCTTGTGCCAGAGGAGGAGGATGGCTTATATAGAGTTCGCCAGGAACTTTCCCGCCCTCCATTACAAGGGAGTTAATGTACATAAAGTGGTGGTGTTACTAGTAACGCCGGCCTTAAGTGCTGTTAATGACCTTAAAGACTACGGAATGAATGTGTGTCCGTTGCATGCTGAGTGACTCCTGGTCTTTAGGAGGTCGAATGATTCTCTGGTTGGTCGAGTGACAGTAGGTAGGGAGACTCCCGAGTGACAAGATGTCGAGTGGATTGCACTTGACATCTTCGACCGGGGGTCTCATGTTGTCTCTTGACCTTCTTGCCTTCTTAGGTAGTGACCTTGGGTAGGACGTATAGGTCAGGCCTATGACCCTACCCAGGTCCGTATCCTCATCAGTAGCCCCCGAATGGATTAAGGTTTGAGTGGAAATTAGGTTGGAGTTGAACTTGTTCTGACTCTTGTGCCTTCGCGAGCGTTTTCTGCAAGATGGAAAAGTCGCGTTGGTACTTCCGCGTTGATTCAGTCGCCTTGATCCATTCAGGGAGTCGTTGACTAAACTTGTGACATCATTTGTCGAGTGTTGTATTGGAATGCAGGATCTTGGGCGCGATTGACTATTGCATATCTCGGATTTTGCGGGATACGAAATTTCGGGGAAGCGCGTAGGACGAGGAGTGCCGAAGCGGGCAGAGCGGATAAACAGCGATGCCTCAATTTCTACGCCGCCTTTTTCGCCACGTACGCTGCGCGTGACTGTTGCGGGATTTGATAGGATTGCCTAGTCCCATGCGTCAGTCACCCAGAAGCGGCCCTTTATAAGGTGACGGGACCGAGGTGTCTGCACTATGCACACCCCTTCCTCCTTCCTCCTCCGCTTCTCCATCCCGCCCAGCTCTTCTGTTCCGCCGCTGCCGCTCTGTTGCCATGGTGAAGGACAAGACGGCGGTGCTAGAATGCGCAAAGAAGAGGAAGGGGGTGGCGAAGGGCAAAAAGCAGCAACGCGGGTCGTCATCGTGCGTGGGGCTGCCGCCGGGCTGGATCTAGGGCGATTGGATCCAGTTTTCGGATCGGCAGGAGGATCTGGATGAGCTGGCGGAGTCTAGGCTAATCGCCAAGGGAGCGTCAAGGCTGCTGGAGGGGGAGATGAATCCTCAGCCTTGACCGGGTGAGTGTGTTCTTCTCGCCACCAACGTCGATCACGGTTTTTCGCTTCCCCCGCATCCTTTCTTCCGGGGGTTCTTGAACTTTTTCGGCGCTCAACTCCACCATTTTCCCCCTAACACCATCACGTATCTGGCCGCCTTTGTGTCGATGTGTGAAAATTTCTTGGGGTGTCGACCACACTAGGGTCTTTTCAAACACATCTTTACCAGCCAATCCCAGTCAGTCAGAAAGGCGAAGTCGAGTGACTCAAAGACCAATGTCATCCATATGTGTGGGGGTTTAGGTATCTAGAAAAGGCATAGGAGCTCCTTCCCCGCTATGACTCTACCTGAATCGGTTAGAGGCTGGCAGTTGACCTGGTTCTACTGTCAGGACTAGGCAGCTCCAGGTCAGTCGACAGGCCTTCCTCACTTCGCATTGGACCGCGTCCAAACTCCTTCTCCACTCAAAATGACCGCGGCTGAGAACGTGGAGACGAAGATGCTGGTACAGAAAGTGGTTCAGCTTATCAATGAAGGTGTTACCGGCCTGGACCTGCTGGAAGTGTTCCTCAGTCGATGCATCCAGTCTCTCCAGGCCCGTGATCATCCTATGTGGCTATACTCTGGACCTGAAGACACCTCTCAGGTCCATCGAGAGGAAGTTTCATCCGAGACTGTGGCCATGTGGTTGAGGAGTATCACAGGCAATCAGGACAATCCCAGGGGATCCAGGCGAGTTATTCCTTTCAGAGACAATAATCCACCCAACAAGGTATGCCTTTTTGTTCTGACTGCTTGGCGCGTAAGTTCCGACTGCATTCGATGTCGACTGATTTTTGCTTGACTTTTCATCCTGTAGGTCTTCACTGAAATGTACTCAATGCCCAACAGTGAACAAGCCCTGGAGTAGGGCCAGGAGGAGGAGGCCAGTGCACACGAGAGTGGCGAATGGGAGTCTTCGGATGGAGAGGAAGAGGAGGAGAGCGAGGAGTTGGACGACGAGGAAGTGGTTGACTCGCTACCGCGTTCCAAGCGCAGATCCAAGTAGCAACATGATCCGGCGGGCGGGTGCGGGAAGAGCGTGGCTCCGAGCACTCATGCTCAAAAGCGCACTCGGACGTCGACTCCGGAACCAACAGAGAGGACCACCAAGCAGCTCAAAGTTGCCCCTCCCAAGACTTGGAAGACTTTGCCGCGGATCAAGATGGACGTCTCAGTGTCTTCGGGGTGAGTAACACACTTGTGCTTATACATACCGACTGACATTTCTGTTCTGACCGATCGGATTACGCATCTTTCCAAACCAACCTCTGTTGCTACTGACATGGATGTCGATAAGGCACCAGGAGACGAGGAGGCCACCTCCCGAGCTGGTAAGTTCGTTCGACCAAGTTTCATTTAGTCGAGTGGGCGGTCAATCAGTTGAAAATTGGATACTTCTCTCTTTCTGTAGCTCCGCAAGAGATCATTGTGCTCCCTGATGATGAGGAAGAAGAAGCGCCTCTACAGGAGAGGAGGAATAAGAGCGGAGGCTCAAGCAGGAGGAGGCTTGAAATCCAAGTCCCAGTCGACATCGGCACTTGAGGTGGTGGTCGAACGTTCCGAAGGGCCGGTTCGGAGCAACGTCACATTCGCCAACCCGCTGACGACTGATCGTCCATCGGGATCGACTGCACAGACTCCTGTTGCACGAGTGCAACTCCACTCATCCGACTCAGTAACTGCTTCGACCACCTTGGAGCCATAACTCTTTGCTACGTATCAAACTCCAGACGACTCACCGGGCGCCGCTAGGGAAGCTCTTCGTCAGGTGAACCTTGTCATGGAGTAGGTGAAAGTGATGCATGAGGCTAGTCAGGTAGCTTACAACGCCAGCACTGCCCTTCAGACCAATGTTCAGGTCAGCAAAATTCCGACTGAACTTTTGAGTGTTGCTTTATATCTGATCACCCACTGGGGTGTTCCTTTGTTTAGAATTTAAGTAATCTTCAACTCTGCTCGCCTCGAGCTGAGTCCCAGTAAACTGTTCGAATCAGTGGGGGCATGCCGAGTGCACCCACTGGGTGTAGTCCCCGAGACCACGATCGACTGCTGGTAGTCGACTGAGGTCTAATGATGTATCCTCTCGCTTTTTTTGAACTCACGCTGGGAAGGCCTTGCTGAGTATTGATCTGATCCAGTGGTGGCACGCTAAGTGCACCCACTGGGTGTAGTCCCCGAGACTACTGTTGAATATTTGATTCAGCAGTAGTCTTAGAGTAATTTTTCTCCATCACTGTCTCTTAGTTCTGTCGACTAACATGTCTCTCTTGCTGGCTGCAGAGGTCTTGTGATCTTGGTGCTCGGCTCTCCGAATTAAAGAAGAAGCATATAATCGTTGAACTTGACCTTGAACTCGCAAAGAAGAATCTCAAGACTACTCAAGAAGAAACGGCCATCATGGGAGGTAATCATTCGACCGTTTTGTCTGCTTTGTAGCTCGCACTTCGCACTGGTTTTTCTTTCCGTCTCTTTGAACCGAGTGATTTCACACAAGCAGATGTGCGTAGTGAAAAATGCCAACTACAGGCTCGTGTGAAGAGTATTGTTTCTTTAGAGAGGATGAAGGAGGCTTTGGAGAAGAAGGACCTGGACCTTGCCGCTGCTCAGAAGGAAGCACGTGAGAAGACGAAGCTTGCGGACCAGAAGCTAGCTTCAATTGGCAAATTGGAGGAGGAGAACGCGAAGTTGAAGGCCACCATCTCAGAAGCTAATCAGGAAGTCTAGCAGCTGTGGAAGGACAAGGAGAACCTGACCACAGAAGTCGGCGGTCTCAGAGCCAAGACAGACAAGCTGGAGTCTTATCTGGAACAACTTGCTGCGAAACTTGTTCTGAAGCTTGAAGGTATGATCACTCGACTAGTCAATTTGTCGCCGACTAAACTTTGTTGTCATGCTGTCGACTCATCGTTTTTCGTGATGGGACAGAACTGTGTAAGGACTTTGAAGCTGAAACTGGGCGGGTCAAGACGGGTCTCGACCCCATCAATTGTCATGTGAAAGATGAAGTTGCAATGAATCTGCTGCGATTGGAGTCACGCTTGGATGGTACAGTTGCTTATCTGGCTCGACTGAAGGCGGTGATGACCCAAGTGGACGCTGAACTCTGGTCTCGGGCAGATCTGTCTCAAGACCTTGAGTCACTGATGACTCGACTTAATCAGATTCCGGGCCGAGTGCAAGAGTGGAAGAAATCTTCCGCCCGCTGTGGTGCCGACGTCGCCTTATCGTTGGTCCGAGTGCACTGCAAGGAGGCTAAGGAAGACAAGCTGGCTACTCTCAAGGTACAGAATACTAAGAAGCACTCCTTCCAGACCTTCATGGACACCATCCTCGAGGCAGCCACTCGTATTGCCGACAGCATCAACCTCAACAGCTTCTGCGATCCGGCCAGTCCTTCTCCTGCTGAGTGATAGAAAAAACAGTATGCTTCACCTTTATTTGCCTCGGAATGCCGAGTGATTTTTTTAACCATTAAAACTCCTTCGGCCTGGTGCCTGAGCACTTTATTTTGTGGTTAGGAATCTTTGGATTTATCTTCGAATATATTGTGTTTATCTTTGAGCGAAATTCATTTTTCTCTCAGATTGGTGTCTGTTTGCTTGATGCAGCTTCTGAAGAAGAATCAGCAGTCGACCAATTGGACGATCCTTGAGCAGCATTGATCAGCTCATCAGCAAGGCACTCAGCAATGGTCTTGGCGTTCCTGTCAATCTTTGGAGGGGCCTTTGACAGTGCGCACAATCTCGTCCTTCTTCTTGATGGTGCAACCCTCGGGGGGGTGGGGGGGTCGCAGTCGACCCGACTCATTCGGTGAGACCGGTCAACTCATCGACGAGAAATTCAGCAATGGTCTTGACGTTCCTGAAAGTGACTCGCCCTGGCTACACGCTCAATCTCGTCCTTCTTCTTGATGGTACAACTCTGAAGTGGTGGTCGTGGTCGACCCGCACTTTGCATAGCCTTTGAGTGGGAGGATTGCTCATCACTCGGTAAGATTTTTCAAACTTAGGCAAGTACTGGACTACAGTTAAGCCCCCGAGTGGGAGGATTGCTCACCACTTGGTAGGATTTTTCAAACTTAGGTGAGTACTGGACTGCAGCTAAGCCCCCGAGTGGGAGGATTGCTCACCACTCGGTAGGATTTTTCAAAGTTAGGCGAGTACTGGACTGCAACTGAGCCCCGAGTGGGAGGATTGCTCACCACTCGGTAGGATTTTTTCAAACTTAGGCGAGTACTGGACTGCAGCTAAGTCTCCGAGTGGGAGGATTGCTCACCACTCGGTAGGATTTTTCAAACTTAGGCGAGTACTGGACTGCAGCTAAGCCCCCGAGTGGGAGGATTGCTCACCACTCAGTAGGGTTTTTTAAACTTAGGCGAGTACAGTACTGTGTTGGGGAACGTTGCAGAAAATTAAAATTTTTCCTACGGTTTCACCAAGATCCATCTATGAGTTCATCTAAGCAACGAGTCAAGGGAGAGAGTTTGCATCTACATACCACTTGTAGATCGCGTGCGGAAGCTTGCAAGGTGATGATGTAGTCGTACTCAACGTGATTCGAATCACCGATGACCAAGTGCTGAACGGACAGCACCTCCGCGTTCAACACACGTACGGGACGGGAGACGTCTCCTCCTTCTTGATCCAGCAAGGGGGAAGGAGAGGTTGAGGAAGACAGCTCCACCGGCAGCACGACGGCGTGGTGATGGTGGAGAGGCAGTACTCCGACAGGGCTTCGCCGAGCACACAACGGAGGAGGAGAGGTGTTGGGGAGGGGAGGGCTGCGCCTTGGAGGATGCTTCGGCTGCCCTCCCCTCACCCATCTAGGGGGGGGGTGCGGCGGCCAAGGGGAGAGGGGGAGAGGGTGGCTTGCCCCCCAAGTCAAGGGGGGCGCCCCCTCTAGGGTTCCCCCTCAACCCTAGGCGCATGGGCCCAAGGGAGGGGGGTGCGGCCAGCCCACCAGGGGCTGGCTCCCTGCCCCACGCAGCCCGTGTGGCCCCCCGGGAGGGGTGGCCCCTCCCGGTGGACCCCCGGAACCCTTCCGGTGGCCCCGGTACAATACCGGTATGACCCCGAAACTTCCCGGTGTCCGTTTGACAACTTCCCATATATAAATCTTTACCTCCGGACCCTTCCGGATCTCCTCGTGACGTCCAAGATCCCATCCGGGACTCCGAACAACATTCGGTTGTCACATACTAGTCTTCCTAATAACCCTAGCGTCACCGAACCTTAAGTGTGTAGACCCTACGGGTTCGTGAGACATGCAGACATGACCGAGACGCTCTCAGGCCAATAACCAACAGCGGGATCTGGATACCCATGATGGCTCCCACATGCTCCTCGATGTTGTCATCGGATGAACCACTATGTCGAGGATTCGATCAAACCCTGTATACAATTCCCTTTGTCAATCGGTATGTTACTTGCCCGAGACTCGATCGTCGGTATCCCAATACCTTGTTCAGTCTCATTACCGGCAAGTCACTTTACTCGTACCGCAATGCATGATCCCGTGTCCAACACCTTGGTCACATTGAGCTCATAATGATGATGCATTACCGAGTGGGCCCAGTGATACCTCTCCATCATACGGAGTGACAAATCCCAGTCTCGATCCGTGTCAACCCACAGCTACTTTCGGAGATACCTGTAATGCGCCTTTATAGTCACCCAGTTACGTTGTGACGTTTGATACACCCAAGGCACTCTTACGGTATCCGGGAGTTACACGATCTCATGGTCGAAGGAAGAGATACTTGACACTGGCAAAGCTCTAGCAAAACGAACTACACGATCTTTTATGCTATGCTTAGGATTGGGTCTTGTCCATCACATCATTCTCCTAATGATGTGATCCCGTTATCAACGACATCCAATGTCCATAGTCAGGAAACCATGACTATCTGTTGATCACAACGAGCTAGTCAACTAGAGGCTCACCAGGGACATATTGTGGTCTAAGTATTCACACGTGTATTACGATTTCCGGATAATACAGTTATAGCATGAATAAAAGACATTTATCATGAACATTGAAATATAATAATACTTTTATTATTGCCTCTAGGGCATATTTCCAACAGTCTCCCACTTGCACTAGAGTCACCAATCTAGTTACATTGTGATGAATCGAACACCCATAGAGTTCTGGTGTTGATCATGTTTTGCACGCGAGAGAGGTTTAGTCAGCGGATCTGCGACATTCAGATCCGTGTGCACTTTGCAAATCTCTATGTCTCCATCTTGAACATTTTCACAGATGGAGTTGAAACGACGCTTGATGTGCCTAGTCTTCTTGTGAAACCTGGGCTCCTTGGCGAGGGCAATAGCTCCACTGTTGTCACAGAAGAGTTTGATTGGCCCCGACGCATTGGGTATGACTCCTAGGTCGGTGATGAACTCCTTCACCCAAATCGCTTCATGCGCTGCCTCCGAGGCTGCCATGTACTCCGCTTCACATGTAGATCCGCCACGATGCTCTGCTTGCAGCTGCACCAGCTTACTGCTCCACCATTCAACATATACATGTATCCGGTTTGTGACTTAGAGTCATCCAGATCTGAGTCGAAGCTAGCGTCGACGTAACCCTTTACGACGAGCTCTTCGTCTCTTCCATAAACGAGAAACATGTCCTTCGTCCTTTTCAGGTACTTCAGGATATTCTTGACCGCTGTCCAGTGTTCCTTGCCGGGATTACTTTGGTATCTTGCTACCAAACTTACGGCAAGGTTTACATCGGGTCTGGTACACAGCATGGCATACATAATAGATCCTATGGCTGAAGCATAGGGGATGACACTCATCTCTTCTTTATCTTTTGCCGTGGTCGGTGACTGAGCCGAGCTCAATCTCACACCTTGTAACATAGGCAAGAACCCCTTCTTGGACTGATCCATTTTGAACCTCTTCAAAATCTTATCAAGGTATGTGCTTTGTGAAAGACCTATGAGGCATCTCGATCTATCTCTATAGATCTTGATGCCTAATATATAAGCAGCTTCTCCAAGGTCCTTCATTGAAAAACACTTATTCAAGTAGGCCTTAATGCTGTCCAGAAATTCTATATTATTTCCCATCAAGAGTATGTCATCTACATATAATATGAGAAATGCTACAGAGCTCCCACTCACTTTCTTGTAAACGCAGGCTTCTCCATAAGTCTGCATAAACCCAAACGCTTTGATCATCTCATCAAAGCGAATGTTCCAACTCCGAGATGCTTGCACCAGTCCATAAATGGATCGCTGGAGCTTGCATACTTTGTTAGCATTCTTAGGATCGACAAAACCTTCCGGCTGCATCATATACAGCTCTTCCTTAAGATGCCCGTTAAGGAATGCCGTTTTGATGTCCATCTGCCATATCTCATAATCATAGTATGCGGCAATTGCTAACATGATTCGGATGGACTTTAGCTTCGCTACGGGAGAGAATGTCTCGTCGTAGTCAATCCCTTGAACTTGTCGATAACCCTTAGCGACAAGTCGAGCTTTATATATGGTGACATTACCATCCGCGTCCGTCTTCTTCTTAAAGATCCATTTGTTTTCTATCGCTTGCCGATCATCGGGCAAGTTTGTCAAAGTCCATACTTTGTTTTCATACATGGATTCTATCTCGGACTTCATGGCTTCAAGCCATTTGTTGGAATCTGGGCCCGCCATCGCTTCTTCATAGTTCGAAGGTTCACCGTTGTCTAACAACATGATTTCCAGGATAGGGTTGCCGTACCACTCTGGTGCGGAACGTGTCCTTGTAGACCTACGAAGTTCAGCAGTAACTTGATCCGAAGTACCTTGATCATCATCATTGTTTTCCTCTTCAGTTGGTGTGGGCATCACAGGAACGGTTTCCTGCGCTGCGCCACTTTCCCGCTCAAGAGGTAGTACTTCATCGAGTTCTCCTTTCCTCCCACTTACTTCTTTCGAGAGAAACTCTTTTTCCAGAAAGCATCCGTTCTTGGCAACAAAGATCTTGCCTTCGAATCTTAAGTAGAAGGTATACCCGACAGTTTCCTTAGGGTATCCTATGAAGACGCATTTTTCCGACTTGGGTTCGAGCTTTTCAGGTTGAAGTTTCTTGACATAAGCATCGCATCCCCAAACTTTTAGAAACGACAGCTTAGGTTTCTTTCCAAACCATAATTCATACGGTGTCGTCTCAACGGATTTAGACGGTGCCCTATTTAAAGTGAATGTAGCTGTCTCTAGAGCGTATCCCCAAAATGATAGCGGTAAATCGGTAAGAGACATCATAGACCGCACCATATCCAATAGAGTGCGATTACGACGTTCGGACACACCATTTCGTTGAGGTGTTCCAGGCGGCGTGAGTTGTGAAACGATTCCACATTTCCTTAAGTGTGTGCCAAATTCGTGACTTAAATATTCTCCTCCACGATCTGATCGTAGGAACTTTATCTTTCGGTCACGTTGATTCTCCACCTCATTCTGAAATTCCTTGAACTTTTCAAAGGTCTCAGACTTGTGTTTCATTAAGTAGACATACCCATATCTACTTAAGTCATCAGTGAGAGTGAGAACATAACGATATCCTCCGCGAGCCTCAACGCTCATTGGACCGCACACATCGGTATGTATGATTTCCAACAAGTTGGTTGCTCGCTCCATTGTTCCGGAGAACGGAGTCTTGGTCATCTTGCCCAAAAGGCATGGTTCGCATGTGTCAAATGATTCATAATCAAGAGACTCCAAAAGTCCATCGGCATGGAGCTTCTTCATGCGCTTGACACCAATGTGACCAAGGCGGCAGTGCCACAAGTATGTGGGACTATCGTTATCAACTTTAAATCTTTTGGCATCTACACTATGAACATGTGTAATATTACGCTCGAGATTCATTTAGAATAAACCATTGACCATCGGAGCATGACCATAAAACATATCTCTCATATAAATCGAACAACCATTATTCTCAGACTTAAATGAGTAGCCATCTCGTATTAAACGAGATCCAGATACAATGTTCATGCTCAAACTTGGCACTAAATAACAATTATTAAGGTTCAAAACTAATCCCGTAGGTAAATGTAGAGGCAGCGTGCCGACGGCGATCACATCGACTCTGGAACCATTCCCGACGCGCATCGTCACCTCGTCCTTCGCCAGTCTCCGTTTATTCCGCAGCTCCTGCTGTGAGTTACAAATATGAGCAACGGCACCGGTATCAAATACCCAGGAGTTACTACGAGTACTGGTAAGGTACACATCAATCACATGTATATCAAATATACCTTTGGTGTTGCCGGCCTTCTTATCCGCTAAGTATTTGGGGCAGTTCTGCTTCCAGTGACCCTTCCCCTTGCAATAAAAGCACTCAGTCTCAGGCTTGGGTCCATTCTTTGACTTCTTCCCGGTAACTGGTTTACCAGGCGCGGCAACATCTTTGCCGTCCTTCTTGAAGTTCTTCTTACCCTTGCCCTTCTTGAACTTAGTGGTCTTATTGACCATCAACACTTGATGTTCTTTCTTGATTTCAGCCTCTGCTGACTTCAGCATCGAGAACACTTCAGGAATGGTCTTTTCCATCCCCTGCATGGTGTAGTTCATCACAAAGCTCTTGTAGCTTGGTGGGAGCGACTGGAGGATTCTGTCAATGACCGCCTCATCTGGGAGGTTAATGTTCAGCTGGGTCATACGGTTGTGCAACCCAGACATCTTTAGGATGTGCTCACTGACAGAACTTTTTTCCTCCATCTTACAACTGTAGAACTTGTCGGAGACATCATATCTCTCGACCCGGGCATGAGCTTGAAAAACTAGTTTCAGCTCTTCGAACATCTCATATGCTCCGTGATGCTCAAAACGCTTTTGGAGCCCCGGTTCTAAGCTGTAAAGCATGCCGCACTGAACGAGGGAGTAATCATCAGCGCGAGCTTGCCAAGCATTCATAATGTCTTGGTTCTTGGGGACGGGAGCGTCACCTAGCGGTCCTTCTAGGACATATTGTTTCCTGGCAGCTATGAGGATGATCCTCAGGTTCCGGACCCAGTCCGTATAGTTGCTGCCATCATCTTTCAGCTTGGTTTTCTCTAGGAACGCGTTGAAGTTCATGTTGACATTAGCGTTGGCCATTGATCTACAAGACATATTTGCAAAGGTTTTAGACTAAGTTCATGATAATAAAGTTCTAATCAAATTATGAACTCCCACTTAGATTAGACATCCCTCTAGTCATCTAAGTGTTACACGATCCGAGTCGACTAGCCCGTGTCCAATCATCACGTGAGACGGACTAGTCATCGTCGGTGAACATTCTCATGTTGATCGTATCTTCCATACGATTCATGTTCGACCTTTCGGTCTCCGTGTTCCGAGGCCATGTCTGCACATGCTAGGCTCGTCAAGTTAACCCTAAGTGTTTTCGCTGTGTAAAACTGTCTTACACCCGTTGTATGTGAACGTAAGAATCCATCACACCCGATCATCACGTGGTGCTTAGAAGCGACGAACTGTAGCAACGGTGCACAGTTAGGGGAGAACACTTCTTGAAATTTTATAAGGGATCATCTTATTTACTACCGTCGTCCTAAGTAAACAAGAAGCATAATACATAATAAACATCACATGCAATTATATAGTTGTGACATGATATGGCCAATATCATATAGCTCCATTGATCTTCATCTTCGGGGCTCCATGATCATCTTGTCACCGGCTTGACACCATGATCTCCATCATCGTGTCTTCATGAAGTTGTCACGCCAACGACTACTTCTACTTCTATGACTAACGTTTAGCAATAAAGTAAAGTAGTTTACATGGCGTTATTCAATGACACGCAGGTCATACAAAAAAAATAATGACAACTCCTATGGCTCCTGCCGGTTGTCATACTCATCGACATGCAAGTCGTGAATCCTATTACAAAGAACATGATCTCATACATCACAATTCATCATTCATCACAACTTCTGGCCATATCACATCACATGATCAATCGCTGCAAAAACAAGTTAGACGTCCTCTAATTTGTTGTTGCATCTTTTACGTGGCTGCAATTCGGTTCTAGCAAGAATGTTTTCTTACCTACGAATCACCACAACGTGATTTTGTCAACTTCTATTTACCCTTCATAAGGGCCCTGTTCATCGATTCCGCTCCAACTAAAGTGGGAGAGACAGACACCCGCCAGCCACCTTATGCAACTAGTGCATGTCAGTCGGTGGAACCGGTCTCACGTAAGCGTACGTGTAAGGTTGGTCCGGGCTGCTTCATCCCACAATATCGTTGAGCAAGAAAAGACTAGTAGAGGCAAGTAAGATGACAAAATCCACGCCCACAACAAATTGTGTTCTACTCGTGCATTAGAGAACTACGCATAAACCTGGCTCATGATGCCACTGTTGGGGAACGTTGCAGAAAATTAAAAAATTTCCTATGGTTTCACCAAGATCCATATATGAGTTCATCTAAGCAACGAGTCAAGGGAGAGAGTTTGCATCTACATACCACTTGTAGATCGCGTGCGGAAGCTTGCAAGGTGATGATGTAGTCGTACTCGACGTGATTCGAATCACCGATGACCAAGAGCTGAACGGACAGCACCTCCGCGTTCAACACACGTACGGGACGGGAGACGTCTCCTCCTTGATCCAGCAAGGGGGAAGGAGAGGTTGAGGAAGACAGCTCCACCGGCAGCACGACGGCGTGGTGATGGTGGAGAGGCAGTACTCCGACAGGGCTTCGCTGAGCACACAATGGAGGAGGAGAGGTGTTGGGGAGGGGAGGGCTGCGCCTTGGAGGATGGTTCGGCTGCCCTCCCCTCACCCCTCTATTTATAGGGGGAAGGGAGAAGGGAGCCGGCCCCCTAGAACCCATCTAGAGGGGGTGCGGCGGCCAAGGGGAGAGGGGGAGAGGGTGGCTTGCCCCCCAAGTCAAGGGGGGCGCCCCCTCTAGGGTTCCCCCTCAACCCTAGGCGCATGGGCCCAAGGGAGGGGGGTGCGGCCAGCCCACCAGGGGCTGGCTCCCTGCCCCACGCAGCCCGTGTGGCCCCCCGGGAGGGGTGGCCCCTCCCGGTGGACCCCGGAACCCTTCCGGTGGCCCCGGTACAATACCGGTATGACCCCGAAACTTCCCGGTGTCCGTTTGACAACTTCCCATATATAAATCTTTACCTTCGGACCCTTCCGGATCTCCTCGTGACGTCCAAGATCCCATCCGGGACTCCGAACAACATTCGGTAGTCACATACTAGTCTTCCTAATAACCCTAGCGTCACCGAACCTTAAGTGTGTAGACCCTACGGGTTCGGGAGACATGCAGACATGACCGAGACGCTCTCAGGCCAATAACCAACAGCGGGATCTGGATACCCATGATGGCTCCCACATGCTCCTCGATGTTGTCATCGGATGAACCACTATGTCGAGGATTCGATCAAACCCTGTATACAATTCCCTTTGTCAATCGGTATGTTACTTGCCCGAGACTCGATCGTCGGTATCCCAATACCTTGTTCAGTCTCATTACTGGCAAGTCACTTTACTCGTACCGCAATGCATGATCCCGTGTCCAACACCTTGGTCACATTGAGCTCATAATGATGATGCATTACCGAGTGGGCCCAGTGATACCTCTCCGTCATACGGAGTGACAAATCCCAGTCTCGATCCGTGTCAACCCAACAGCTACTTTCGGAGATACCTGTAATGCACCTTTATAGTCACCCAGTTACGTTGTGACGTTTGATACACCCAAGGCACTCTTACGGTATCCGGGAGTTACACGATCTCATGGTCGAAGGAAGAGATACTTGACACTGGCAAAGCTCTAGCAAAACGAACTACACGATCTTTTATGCTATGCTTAGGATTGGGTCTTGTCCATCACATCATTCTCCTAATGATGTGATCCCGTTATCAACGACATCCAATGTCCATAGTCAGGAAACCATGACTATCTGTTGATCACAACGAGCTGGTCAACTAGAGGCTCACCAGGGACATATTGTGGTCTAAGTATTCACACGTGTATTACGATTTCCGGATAATACAGTTATAGCATGAATAAAAGACATTTATCATGAACATTGAAATATAATAATACTTTTATTATTGCCTCTAGGGCATATATCGAACATACTGCAGCTAAGCTCTCGAGCCTGAAGATTGCTCTTACAATCTCGTCCTTTGTCTTGACGGTGCAACCCCGGGAGGGGGGGGGTCATGGCTGACCCGTACCGTTTGATGGGACTTTTTAAACTTAGGCGAGTACTGGACTGCAGCTAAGCCTCCGAGTGAGAGGAAGACTCACCACATGGCAGGATTTTATTACTTAGGCGAGTACTGGACTGCAGCTAAGCCTACGGGTGAGAGGCAGACTCACCACTCGGCAGGATTTTTATTACTTAGGCGAAACGAATTTGCAGCGAAGCCCCCGAGTGAGAGACAGACTCACCACTCGGCAGGATTTTTATTACTTAGGCGAAACGGATTCACAGCTAAGCCCCCGAGTGAGAGACAGACTCACCACTCGGCAGGATTTTTATTACTTAAGTGAAATGGATTCGCGGCTAAGCTCCTGAGTGAGAGACAGACTCACCACTCGGCAGGATTTTTAAAACATGTAAAAAATGAACAACAATCATTTAGAAGACTGTAAAATCATGTCTTTTGATAATCAAACTAAAAGGGTACTTCTTATTACATCTCATCAGTTCTAAATACATAAGAGTAAAAAGGGCAGAGCAAATCCGCATTCCCGATGCGTGGCTCATCTTTATTATGCTCGACGTTGAAGAAACGATACGCTCCATTGTGGAGCACTTTGGTGACGACGAAAGGGCCTTCGCAAGCAGGAGCGAGCTTGTGTGGTCTCTGCTGGTCCACTCGAAGAACCAGGTCTCCTTCTTGGAATGACCGACCCCTTACATTTCTTGCATGGAATTGACGCAAGTCTTGTTGATAAATGGTCGATCGGATCAAACCCATCTCTCTTTCTTCTTCTAGGAGATCGACTGCATCTTGCCGAGGCTGCTCTGCTTCTTCCTATGAGAAGAGTTCGACTCAAGGCGCGTTGTGGAGCAAATCACTAGGGAGCACGGCTTCGGCTCCATAGACTAGGAAGAATGGAGTCCTTCCAGTCGACCGGTTAGGGGTTGTCCTCAATCCCCAAAGTACCGATGGGAGCTCGTCGACCCAAGCCCCTGCTGCATGCTTCAGGTCACGCATCAATCAGGGTTTCAGTCCTTTGAGAATCAATCTATTTGCCCGCTCGGCCTGCCCATTCGACTGAGGATGAGCGACCGAAGCGTAGTCGACTCTCTTGCCTTGGGAGGCACAAAAGGTTCTGAATTCTTTAGAATTGAAGTTCGAGCCGTTATCTGTGATGATGCTGTGTGGGATGCCATATCTGAATATCAGTTCCCTGATGAAACTCACAGCTATACTTGCTTCAAGGTTTTTGATGGGCTTGGCTTCGATCCATTTGGTGAAATTGTCGACTGCCACCAGCACATGACTAAATCCACTCCTGCCAGTCCTCAGAGGTCCAACCATGTCCAATCCCCACACGGGAAAAGGCCAGACGAGCGGAATTGTTTTCAGAGATGACGCGGGTTTATGAGACATGTTGGAGTAAAACTGACAGCATTCACACTTGTCCACTATTTCCTTAGCCATCTCATTGGCCACAATGGTCCGAGAGGACGTGTGGTGACCACAAGTCCCTGAGTGAATATCATTGAGGATCACTCAGCCTTCTTCTGGCATGATGCACTTCTGGCAGACTCCAGTTGCACTTTCTCTGAACAACTGCCCCTTATCACAGTAAAGGCCTTAGATCGTCGGACAATCTGTCAAGCCTCTTCTTCATCCTCCGGAAGTTCTTTCCTAAGAATGTATGCAATGTACGGCACTGTCTAGTCAGGAGTAATGACCAAAACCTCCATGGCCAAGTTGACCACGACTGGGATTTCGACTTCAGTCCGATCTGTGTCACTCTTGGGCTATGGCGACTCTTCAGTGAAAGGATCTTCCTAAACTGAAGGCGAATGAATATGTTCCAAGAACACATTGAGGGGAATGGCCTCACTCTTTGAACCTATCTTTGCCAACTCATCTGCAGCTTGATTTTTCAATTGGGGTATATGGTGAAGCTCCAACCCTTCAAACTTCTTTTCCAGCTTCCTAATGGCATTGCAATAACCAGTCATGCCTGGACTTCTGACATCCCATTCCTTCATCACTTGATTAACCACCAAATCTGAGTTGTCGTATACCATGAGGCGATGGACGCCGAGTGAAATGGCCATATGCAACCCGTATAAATGTGCTTCATATTCCGCTTCATTATTGGAGGAATCAAAATGAATCTGGAGAACATAGTTAAGCTTGTCTCCACGGGGGGACACCAATACTACCCCAGCACCTGATCCGTTTAGCATCTTGGAGCCATCGAAGAACATAGTCCAATGTTCCGAGTGAACTTGAGTCGGTAGTTGCTGCTCAATCGACTCGGCAAGGAAACCTGCGATTGCTTGGGACTTGATAGCTTTCTTTGCCTCAAACTTAATGTCTAGTGGAAGGAGTTCAATCGCCCATTTTGCCACTCAACCAGTTGCATCTCTGTTATTTAGAATTTCAGACAACGGTGCATCGCTGACGACTGTAATAGAGTGATCAGAGAAGTAATGTGCAACCTTCTTCATGGTCATGTATATTCCATAGACAAGCTTCTGATAATGAGGATATCGTCGCTTGGATGGAGTCAAAAATTCAGATAGATAATAAAATGGGCGATGAACCTTGTAAGCTTTTCCTTCCTCTACTCGCTCGATCGTGAGTACTGTGCTGACAACTTGTCCAGTGGCTGCAATATAAAGCAGTAAAGGCTCTTTGCTGATTGGCGCAGCGAGCACCAGCTGGGTGGAAAGCAGGGTTTTGAGTTCTGCAAAAGCTGCATGAGCTTCCTCAGTCCACTCGAATTATCAGATTTCTTCATTAGTCGGTAAACAGGCAAGGCCTTTTCACCGAGACGAGAAAAATGAATCAACTCAAGGCGGCCAAACAACCAGTCAATTTCTGAACATCATGCACTCGCACAGGGCGTTTCATTTGGAGGATGGTATCAACTTTTTCTGGATTGGCATCGATCCCTTGTTTGGAAACGAGGAAACCGAGTAACTTTCCTCCGAGAACCCCGAATGTGCACTTTGACGGATTAAGCTTGATATCGTACCTCCTTAGGTTGGAAAAGGTTTCTGCGAGGTCAGTCAATAGGTCGGAACCTTTGCGAGACTTGACCACGATGTCATCCATGTATGCTTCTACATTCTGACTGATTTGGGTGAGCAGGCACTTCTGAATTATCCTCATGAATGTGGTTCCGGCATTTTTAAGACCGAATGGCATGGTGACATAGCAAAAGCAGCCGAATGGGGTGATGAAGGCTGTTTTTATTTCATCGGGACCATACAGTCGGATCTGATGATACCCAAAATATGCATCTAGAAAAGACAAGCGCTCACACCCCGCAGTTGAGTCAACAATCTAATCGATACGTGGGAGAGGGAAGTGATCTTTCCGGCAGGCCCGATTGATATGCTTGAAATCAATGCACATACGAAGTGAATCGTCCTTCTTAGGGACCATGACAACATTGGCAAGCCACTCGGAGTGGTAGATCTCTCGGATGTACTCTGCTGCTAGTAGCCGAGCCACTTCTTCGCCAATCGCTTTCCTCTTCTGCACGGCGGACCACTGAAGGTGCTCTTTGACGGGTTTTGCCTTGGGGTCGACACACAAACGGTGCTCATCCAGTCCTCTGGGTACACCTGGCATGTCAGAGGGTTTCCATGCAAAGATGTCCCAGTTCTCACGAAGGAACTGGATGAGCGCTTCTTCCTATTTGCTGTCGAGTGTTGTTGATATATGAGTCGGCGCGGCATTGGGATCAGTCGGGTGAATATGAATCGGCTTCGTTTCACCAGACGACTGAAATGCAGAATCTGTGGCAGGCTTCTTGGCTCGGAGCAAATCACTCGGATCTGCATTCTTCTGATACTCTTGAAGTTCAACAGCTGCCATCTGCGCATCGGCAATTTTCGAACCCTTCTAGAAGCATTACTCCGCCTTTTGCTGATTGCCAGTAACTGTGATCACACCCTTGGGGCTAGGCATCTTCAACTTGAGGTATACGTAACACGGTCGAGCCATGAAACGTGCATATGCAGGCCTCCCCGGAATGGCATGATAAGCACTCTGGAAATCCACGACTTCAAATGTCAACTTTTCTTTAAGGTAATGCTTGGAATCACCGAAAACCACGTCGAGAGCGATCTGGCCGAGTGATTCGGTTTTCTTTACGGGAATAACACCATGGAAGCTCATATTCCTCTCGCTAAGCTTGGACATCAGGATGCCCATCCCCTTCAAGGTTTCAGCATAAATGATATTCAGACCGCTACCACCGTCCATCAGCACTTTAGTCAGTCGAGTGCCTCTGACCACTGGGTCGACCACCAGCGCTTGCCTCCTGGGGCTGGCTACACGAGCATGATGGTCTGACTAGTTGAATGTGATGGCTGTCTGGGACCATTTCAGGTACGTGGTCATTGTCGCCGGAGCAACCATATTCACCTCTCTATTGATAACCTTCAACACACTCTTGCTCTCAACATCAGCAAAAATCATGAGAGTGGAATTGACATTGGGATAACCATCGTCTTCCTCTTCATCCTCATCTTTGTCCGACTCTTTCTCCTTCTCATTGGGTTGTTTCTCTCGTAACTGCTGGATCAGGAGTCGACATTGTCGAGTGGTATGCTTCGGGTAAATCAGATTACCTTCTTCATCTTTCTTCATGTGGATGTGACATGGCAAATCCAACACATCATTTCCTACTTGATCCTTTACCTTCTTAGGGGGCCATGGCCCCTTAGGTTTTCCCTTAAACTTTCCTTGAGCCACTTCTGCAATCTCACCGGGTGCCGCTGGTTCGGCCTTATGCTTCTGTTTCCGACTGGAGTTACCCCCACCGGCCTCTTGGCCGACTGGTTTACTCTTCCCACTACGGAGTCGATCCTCTTCTTCTCCGTTAGCGTACTAGGTGGCTATCTCCATCATCCAAGTCAGAGTCATATCCCTATCCGACCGAATTTTAGGACCAACTCTCGGTACTTGACGCCTTCCTTGAAAGCGCACACTGCTTGATGCTCTGATACATTTTCAACGGTGTGATGCAAAGTGGTCCATCTCTGAATGAATTCCCTCAAAGTCTCATTCGGCTTCTGCACACAATGCTGCAACTCGGGCAACCCTGCTGGTCGCTTGCACGTGCCCTCAAAAGTTCTTATGAACACTCGAGCTAGCTCCTCCCAACTATGTATACTGCCTGGAGTCAACTGAGTCAACCACGCTCAGGCCGACCCTTCCAACATAAGAGGGAGATGATTCTTCACTATCTCATCATTTCCGCCTCCAATCTGCACAGCTACTCGGTAATCCTCAAGCCAGGTTTCAGGATTGGAATCTCCAGTGAACTTACTGACTCCGGTTGCCAACCTAAAGTTGGGAGGAATCACTGCTGCCCTGATGGCTCTGCTAAAACACTCTGGGCCTGAAACATGCAATTTGCTGCCACTCGGATGATCTCTTCTAGGGTCTTCTCTATGCGTTCTGTTCCAGTCGACCAGGCCTTGAACGAGAATGGATATTGCATCGAAGCCTGGCTCTCTTAGGTCGACTGGAGCTCTGCGCTCGTCACTGTGATGGCTTCTGTCATTGTTCTGCCGAGGCACGTACGACGCACTCCTTGGAGGAGGTGTAGGCACTCGACGACGATTTTCATGGTCAAACTGATGATCATACTGCCCACGGCCTTCACGCCGCAGGGGCGATCTTGGGCTATGGGCCGACTGGACTATATCCACAACCACGGATCTGCTGTGAATCCTATTCTATGACTGAGACACTGCAGTGTTCTACTCTCCTGCTGCCCGGAGCAAGGCCCGGATCTGCATCAACCCTTGGCCAGCCTCTAACTGGGAAGGTTGGATCGACTCTGCAATTCGGGCCACAGCTGTGAGATTCTGAATTGGAGTATGGTATACCTTAGGTGGAGGCGGGAAAAGCTGTCGTCGACTGGACTCGGGAACCCGCTCCCGAGCTCGCTCGTCGAGAGCGCGCTGCAGGTTCTCCAGTTGGGTGCGCTCAGCCAAATTAGCCAAATGCGCCTCCTCCAAGGCCCGAGCCTCGGGGGTTTCTCCAACAATGGGCGTGTGGAGTGCATCAATGTTGCAGCGACGAATTTCTTCCCTCTGCTGCAAAGAAAGAGGTTCAGAACGATACTCCTCATGGACTCGCGATGGATCGCTGCCACCATCTTCGTCGTCCTCATGACGAAAGCCAGGTGGGCCATGCGGACCATCGACCATCAGGACTTCAGCTGCAGGGTCGCTGCTATCGCACTCGGATGCAGTCTCCACGGAGCCAGTCGACAGATCGAACATGCCGTGGAGAGTTTCATCGGGCTCGATTGCCGCGACTTGATGGGTGGCCCAACGCCGAGCCACCGCGTGTTTCACCCACCGCTGAAGCCGTGATCGACCAGATCGCTTGCGGTGGCGAACAGTGGGGAGGGAAGACACCGTCGGAGCCGACTGATACTGGGTCGATGGCTACCGAAGAAGGATGCCGCGAACACACGCGCGAAAGTGCGTCGCCCCTCGGACGGGAAGCACCTCAACGTCAAGCGGAGCTTCTTGAAGCCACGTTGAGTCATCAGCGACAAAAATAAGCGCGCCGAGACGGATCTCGTGGCCCTCAGCCAACTCGCCGCCGAAAACCATGATGATGATCGAAAAAACTTGCAACTTCACCAATAAGTCGCTAAGACACCTGCCCCAAGGTGGGTGCCAACTGTCGTGGTTCTAAGACTGACAGTAGAAAGGGGGGTACGTATGGAGAGGCAAGATCTCAGCTATGGCGAAGGTGTACACACGGGTTTTACGAGTTCAGGCCCTTCTCGGAGGAAGTAACGGCCCTACGTCTCGGTGGTCGATTGGATTATATGTGTGATGTTACAAGGGGTGCGAACCCTTGTGCCAGAGGAGGAGGATGGCTTATATATAGTTTGCCAGGACCTCTCCCACCCTCCATTACAAGGGAGTTAATGTACAAAAAGTGGTGGCATTACTGGTAACGCCAGCCTTAAGTGTTGTTAATGACCTTAAAGACTACGGAGTGAATGCGTGTCTGTTGCATGCTGAGTGACTCCTGGTCTTCAGAAGGTCGAGTGCTTCTCTAGTTGGTCGAGTGACAGTAGGTAGGGAGACTCCCGAGTGACAAGATGTCGAGTGGATTGCACTCGACATCTTCGATCGGGGTCTCATGTTGTCTCTTGACCTTCTTGCCTTCTTGGGTAGTGACCTTGGGTAGGACGTATAGGTCAGGCCTATGACCCTACCCAGGTCTGTATCCTCATCACCTCCCTGAGTTGACCCCTTGAAATGTGCCCGTCTCCTCGAGGTCTCCATCAGGTATCTGTAGCCTCTTGATCACAACAGGCGAGATCAAGTTTAGACTGGCCCCACCGTCAACTAGCATCTTTGTCACCTTGAGGTTGCGGATAGTTGGTGAAACCAACAATGGCAAGCACCCGACCGCAGTAGTGCGGTCATGGTGGTCCTTGGTGTCGAAGATGATAGGCGTGCTAGACCACCTTAGTGGCTTCTGTGCGTCGAGTGACGGCTCCATCGTTGTGATCTCACGCGCCCACTACTTGAGCTGGCGGTGGGATGTATGCAGTGAGGCGCCACCATAGAAGCACATGGCCTCTGTGGCTTTCTGGAACTCGTGGTCGCCGGACTCATCATCCTCGTCATGATCATCGTCTTCCTGCTTCTTGTTGCGGCCCTAGGCGGGCCTCTCCTGCTGATTATCCTTGCCGCGGTGACCTCCTTGGCCGCCACGCTTCTTGCCAGATCCTTCGGCATCGTCTTGGCCCTTCTCCTTGTCCTGCCGCTCATATTCGGCTTTCTGCTTCTCGGCCAGCAGCTCAACTTGTGGGCAGTTCTGGAGGTCGTGGCCTTTGGTGCAGTGGATCTTGCAATACGGCTTGTCGGAGCCCCCTGGCTTGTCGGCAGCCGCCAAGGCCCGGCAAGCGGCACATCCGGCAACCTCCTTGCCAGGGTCGCTTGCATTGGCCTTTTTGGCAGTGCCGGTGTCGTTGGATCCTTCGACGGCAAGCACGGTCTTGCCCTTGCTCTTCCTGTTACGGCGCATACCCTTCTTTGCCGGGGCGGCGGTGTCATCCGTGGAGTCGGTTTCCGCGTCGGCGTCCTCACCGGGGTACTTCCTCCCCTCTTCATCTCGAGCGCACCGATCGGCCAAAACATAAATATCGGCCACATCCTTGACCTTGTTCATCACCATCTGCTCACGCATCTTGCGGTTACGCACATTCTGATGGAATGCACTGATCACGGCGGCAGGATGAACGTCCGGGATGTTATACTGCACTCGGCTGAACCTTTGGATGTACTTTCATAAGTTTTCTCCTTCCTTCTGGGGGATGATGTGCAAATCGCTTGACTGGCCATGAGCTTGGTGTCCCCCAGTAAAGGCGCTAACAAACTCATGACACAGATCCGACCAGGAGGAAATGTAGTCCACCGGCAAGTACATCAACCATGACATAACATTGGGCTTGAGTGCCAACGGGAAGTAATTGGCAAGCACCTTATCGTCATGGGCCCCAACAGCTTGCATCGCAATGGTGTAGATGCTGAGGAACTCCGACGGGTGAGTCTTGCTGTGATAGCCTGGTTTTTTCCCTCTTTTCTTTGCCTGGTTTCTAGTTGAGTTGGTTTTGAGTTTGGAGCTTTTGAATCATTTCATTTGGACTTAACCACTTGGGTACCCCTTGACTTTCACCCAAGTGCTTCTTCTCCTCCTAGAACCATCACTTCACCTCAGGATCATCTCAAAATATTGCTTAGAATATTTTTCTTAAATGAAAAATATTCATTTTGCCCTCCAAAACCCTGGCTAGCCCTTTGTGCTCCAAAGCAACCCTAATTTTTCTTGCCCCAAAAATCCTGAGAAAAATCCCAATTATTCTTAGAACCCTAGGGCACCTCTCTGAGCAAAAATATTTCATCACTCTTTGGAATATTTTGGCTACAGAAAATAAATTCATTTCTAGACAAGAAAGATGGCAGCCTCCGCATGTGTGTGGATTACCGACAGCTGAATGATGATTTGTTCGACCAACTTAGTGGAGCCAAGGTGTTCTCCAAGATTGATTTACGGACTGGATATTATCAGCTCAAAATTAAAAAGGAGGATATTCCCAAGACTGCGTTCACCACTCACTATGGTCTCTATGAATATACAGTTATGTCTTTTGGCCTCACCAACGCCCCTGCTTTCTTCATGCACATGATGAATAAAGTATTCATGGACTTCCTCGATAAGTTCGTGGTAGTATTCATCGATGATATACTCATTTACTCAAGAAATGAAGAAGAGCATAAGGAACACCTCCGAGCAGTGTTACAACGACTCCGTGAGCATCAGTTATACGCCAAATTCAGTAAATGTGAGTTCTGGCTCAAGCAAGTTGGATTCCTCGGGCATGTGCTATCCGCCGAAGGTACAGCTGTGGACCCAAGCAAAGTAAGGGATGTACTCGATTGGTTGCCACCCGCAACCGTATCTCAGATCCAGAGTTTTCTTGGATTAGCCGGATATTACTGTCGTTTCATTGAAGGGTTTTCCAAGATTGCTAAACCCATGACAGAGCTGCTCAAAAAGGATAAGAAGTTTGAATGGACTGCGGACTGTGAGAAAAGTTTCACTGAGTTAAAGAAATGCCTGACAACTGCACCAGTATTAACACTTCCAGATATCTACCGCAGCTTTGATGTGTATTGCGATGCTTCCAGGCAAGGACTGGGATGCGTACTTATGCAAGATGGCAAGGTAGTAGCTTATGCCTCATGGTAGCTACAACCCCACGAGGGGAATTACCCCACTCATGATTTGGAATTGGCCGCGGTGGTTCATGCTTTAAAAATTTGGAGACACTACCTCATCGGAAAAAGGTGCCAAATTTTTACCGATCACAAAAGCCTAAAATATATATTTACTCAGCCGGATTTAAATCTCCGTCAATGAAGATGGCTTGAGTTGGTCAAGGATTATGACCTTGGAATAAATTACCATCCGGGTAAGGCCAACGTGGTTGCCGATGCGCTCAGTCGAAAGCCCGTCAGTTTAAATGTCATATTGGAATCTTTGCCTCCCGAACTTAAAGAAGAGATTGCTCAGCTCAACCTGGTCATAGTTGAGGCTAGCCTTGCCAGTATTCTGAAAGTTACCCCTACCCTTGAGGAAGAAATCCGCGAAGCCCAGCCAGGCGATGCCGATCTGCAGAAACGTGTCAAGCTTCCCGATTTCTCGAAGGATCAGTGTGGTACCCTCTGATTCAGGGGAAGGATTTGTGTGCCTAATCAAGCAGATTTGAAACAGAAGATCCTGTCAGAAGCCCATGAATCCTCATATTCAATTCACCCTGGTGGTACAAAAATGTACGAAGACCTTCGACAAATATTCTGGTGGGATGGAATGAAGAAAGACATTGCTTATTTCATGGCCTGTTGTGACATATGCAACAAAGTAAAGGCAGAACATTAGAAGCCAGCCGGACTTCTCCAACCATTGCCAGTGTCACAATGGAAATGGGATGATGTCTGTATGGATTTCATCACAGGACTACCTAAGACCCGACGAGGCAATGATGTGATCTGGGTCATAGTGGATACATTAACCAAGGTAGCCCACTTCCTCCCGATCAGAACCTCATATCGAGCAGATGAGCTTGCAAAACTGTATGTATCCAGAATAGTCAGTCTGCATGGAGTTCCCCGAACCATCACTTCTGACCGAGGTTCACTTTTTACCTCCGCTTTTTGGTCCCGTCTCCATCAAGCCCTAGGAACGGAATTGAAATACAATACTGCTTATCATCCTCAAATGGATGGACAAACAGAACAGGTAAATCAAATACTCGAAGATATGCTCCGAGCTTGTGTTTGGCCCAGGGCCCAAAATGGGAAGATTGCTTGCCGTACGCCGAATTCTCATATAAAAATAGCTTCCAGAGCAGTTTAAAGATGTCACCATATGAAGCTTTGTATGGCCGTAAGTGCCGCACTCCATTGAATTGGTCTCAAACCGGAGATAGCCATATTTTCGAAACGGATCTCATGCTAGAAGCCGAAAAGCAAGTCAAGGAGATCCGAGACAGATTGCAATTGTCCAAATCGCGACAGAAAAGTTATTACGATGCAAAACACTGACAAATCAGCTTTGAACCCGGAGAACATGTCTATCTTCGCGTCAAGCCTATGAAAGGTATCAAGAGTTTTCAAACTTGTGGAAAATTGGCACCCAGATTTATTGGTCCATTTCCCGTTATGACACGAGTGGGTGCTATAGCATATCAGTTGGAATTGCCCCCTGAGTTGTCAGACGTGCACAACGTGTTCCATGTTTCACAATTGTGACGGTGCATATCACCGCCTGAGAAAAAGACTGATTTGACAGAAATAGAGCTGGCAAAGGACTTAACGTATGAAGAAAGGCCGGTGAAAATTTTGGATCAAATGGAAAGAGTCACTCGCAGTAAAGCATGGAAGTTTTACAAAGTCCAATGGAAGCATCACACAGAGTAAGAATCAACATGGGAATCAGAAGAGTTTCTAAGGGCATGTTATCCAAAATGGTTTTCCCAAGCAACCGAATCTCGAGGACGAGATTCATTCTAAGTGGGGGAGGTTTGTGACAGCCTTGTTTTTGCCCTCTTTTCTTTGCCTGGTTTCCAGTTGAGTTGGTTTTGAGTTTGGAGTTTTTGAATCATTTCATTTGGACTTAACCACTTGGGTACCCCTTGATTTTCACCCAAGTCTTTCTTCTCCTCCTCAAACCATCACTTCACCTCAGGATCATCTCAAAATATTGCTTGGAATATTTTTCTTAAATGAAAAATATTCATTTTGCCCTCCAAAACCCTAGCTAGCCCTTTGTGCTCCAAAGCAACCCTAACTTTTCTTGCACCAAAAATCCTGAGAAAATCCCAATTATTCTTTGAACCCTAGGGCACCTCTCTGAGCAAAAATATTTCATCACTCTTTGGAATATTTTGGCTACAGAAAATAAATTCATTTCTAGACAGAAATGGTAGTTTCTACAGCAACTACCATTTTACTAGCTCCATTGTAGCTGGTTTTTCTTGTGCCTATTTACCTTAGTAAGTATAAGCCAGCCTCCAAAGCTCAGCCCTTAACCCCCAGTGGTTTGACCACAATAATTCTCCAAAGTTACTGTCCAGAAACTTGCTAACAGTACAAATCCATTTCTACTGCACCTGGATCCAAGCCCAACCATGGTAACACTTCAAACTACCAAGGACTACATGCCAAACATGAAGTTAGTGCTTAGGGTGGCCTGATGTCACGGTTCACGTGGTGACCGCGTTCGTCTAGGCATGCTGGCATGCAAAACATGCACTTTGCGTGCTGCCTAGCGCTCTGTTGAGCGCGTGCTTGCTGCCCAGCCTGCCCGAGCATGCCAAGCCTCGCCACCATCCCCGTCTCCACTCCCTTAACTCCCCCCTAGCACTTGCCAATGCCTGAGCTCGCCGCAGCAGGCACGGGCACGGTCCGGCCAATGACACAATGCGCGGTGCACTGTGCTCGTCGTCTTCCCCCTCGCTCATGTGCTCGTCCGCGCCCGCCAATAGTTCCCGCATGACCTCCGTCATTATCCCCCTCTCTCACTAGCGTCGTTCGTCGCCAGGTGCCATGGATAGGTGTCCTTCGGCGAAGCCCGAACCCCTCTCACTGCCCGCCTATAAATGCCGCCACCCAAGCCCTCCTTGAGCACCCGCTGCTACTCCCATACCCCCCATGAGCCAGTAGAAGCCGCAGCCCCGGCCGGGCAGGCCGTGGGCTGCCGTCCCGAAGCCCGAGCTCGCCGGTGATCCCCTCCGGATCGTCCCTGCAGCTCTGACCCCTCCCAGGCCAGGGCAACCCTTCCAGGGCCTCCGCGACTCTTCGGTGAGGTCGTTCCGCCCTGTTGGAGCCCCTGGAGCCGCCCTGAGCCGCTGTCGTCTTCGTCTCCGGCGACCTCTGCCCTCTGCCTTTGCTAGAGAGGGTGTTTCCGATGCCGTCCGGTCACCTCTAGCTACGCTACGGGTACGGGCAGGTGTGCAATCTTCTTCTCCTTCGATTGCCCCCTCACGTTTGACCCCAAGAACCCTCGTCGCAGGCGTGTGCTCCGGCGAAGCTCCGCCTCCCTCTGTTTCCCTCTCCCCCTCCTTCTGGCCTGACTAGCGGGGCCCACTAGTCAGCCACTCAATACGCGCGTGAAGCGGTACGAGTGGTGGCGCCCTGGGCTTTTACAGCTTCGACGTCGCCCCCCCCCCCCCCCTTAGTCTGTTTTATTTTTATTTCAAATACATTTAAATCCAGGAAACTTCAAACAGCCATAACTTTTTATCTCTAAGTCCAAATGCATTGATTCTTTTTGCATTGTGTTCTTTGTCCAAAAATCAAACAACACCCAAAAGATGGGATTTTTCCTTGCTGTCTAGATTTGATGGTAATTTTTAGAAGGTTTCTTGGTGTTTTATTTTTGTGGTTTTATTTATTTTTAGAAGAGCAGGCTTGTCTTGAGGATCACCAGGAGGTTTGTGAACCTCATTAGCACTAAGCAAAGCCACATCAACATTTTCATAGTGCCACTTCAATATTTGTGATTTTCCTACTTGAACTTATGATTATTCATGCATTTAAATTATTAATATGATAATTATATTCTGTTAGATGCTTGTCAAGTTAAAATGCTTGATTTACAAAAAGTTTGAAGTGAATCTTGTTGATAAGCTAACAAGAACTTAGTTATGAGTAATGATAAAATGATATGGTCATGGAGATTAATAATCAGTTTAATTATTATTCTTGCATGATGAAAAATGATGAGATTGCTAGAAATGATTCTGGTTTAAGTGAGGGTGTATCTTAACCAGAGAAGTATCATGAGATGATGATGGCTCCGTGGGAGCGTAGTTGACTTAGTTATTTTCATGGATATGTGATGCATATGTTGGTGATGCATGGCATGGCATTATGACACCGGTTATTTTCACCCTAAGTTGAACCTGATAAGTAATTCAACTTGAATATGTTGTTGACCGGGTCATGGTGCCGCTGAAACGAGTTTTTCCCAGTGCAACCACATTTGCCGGTATGGGATGGCCTTAATGCGTTTCATTGTCGTGCCTCTGGTCGGTGCCTCCATCTAGGGAAGGTTATGGGCGTGTTGTACCCTGGCTCGGTAAGCAGGCATAACCTTGTGAGCCCGTTGTTAAGTTAAGTTTTGGTACCGGGTCGCAGAGTGGATCGTGGCAACGACGGTGGTTGAGGTGTCTTGAGGTAGACACGGGGCCACCCAGGACTAGCCCGGTGGGGATTGAGAAAGAGTGGTCGGGAGAGTGTCATGACAATGAAGTGGTTTCGTCAGAATGTCGTTGGTCCACCCAAATGGGAGTGCGAGGCCATGTGTTCCGTAGTGTGGGTCCAGTGCGCTACCTCTGCAGAGTGTATTAATCTATCGATAGCCGAGTCCACGGTTACGGACAACTCGAAAGTAGGGTACACCATGGGTCAACACTTCATAAATTTGCACACAAAGTTTGCACTGAGGATGGCAGTAAGGCCATCGTGTTGAGTTGGACTACGTGTGGTCGGGTTGTGATCGCCATAAGGATCACGGGCCATGTATTGGTCGGGTTGTGATCGCCGTAAGGATCACGGGCCATGTATTGGTCGGGTTGTGATCGCCGTAAGAATCACGGGCCATGTATTGGTCGGGTTGTGATCGCCGTAAGGATCACGTGCCATGTATTGGTCGGGTTGTGATCGCCGTAAGGATCACGGGCCATGTATTGGTCGAGTTGTGATCATCGTAAGGATCACGAGTTTGTTTTGAGATCATCACGTTTGTGGTCAGGAAATGATCACGTCCGGTAAGCCAGTCCAAGGGACGAGTAACACTTGAGCATAGTCACAACATGTTGGATATGTGGTTGCATTGTTATTAAATGGTTAAATATCATGATATTGTTTGTCATTATGTTTATGCTTGTTGTGAGCTTGCAAGTACATTCAATGTACTGACCTGGCGTGTCATGCCCGATTTCAGGAAAGTCTCGTTGGAAAGGAGTGATGTCCGAGTCTAGATCGTGTCCACATCGATGTCCCTGTGCTATGGAGTCCCGCTACGACGTTGTTCCGCTACCGCGTAGTTGTCATGATCGAGGCCCCTTTATGTTCACTAAATAATGTACATATTGTTCAGCCGCACCGTGTGTGCCGCTTGGCCTCGCTAACTGTTGTAATATGAACTATGCTCCGCTAGCATGAATAAAGCGGTTGTTTTTCTGTACCAAGTAGTTGTGTGTTGCCAGAAGACAAGGTCTCTGGGCTGGCAATGCAAGGTAAACCGGTCGCTCTGAGCCGGGGTGCCACACTTGTCGTTGTACTTCTCGCCAACATCGGGCTTGAACATGCGGTGGGAGGGCCACTAGAACTGCCGCAGCTCACGGGTGAAGGCCGGACAGCCCACCTCATAGGGTAGGCCACCGTAGCCTCCCGACGCTGGGTGGTCCACAGTGGGCCCTGCACGCCTGTCCGACTGGTGGCGCGCATCACGCCGGCGCTCGATGGTGGTTCGAGCGTCTTCAAGGGCTCGCTCCGGAAGAACTTGACGTTGATCGTGGTGGGTCCGCGGACCGGACGACGCTACGAAGATATCATCACAAGCATTGTCGTGACGGATCGACACCCGCGATGGCTGGTGTGGAGGAGGAGAGTGCACCGTGGCTGCATCGCCTCTGGCTCGCCCATCGCTGGCATGCGGTGGCTCGATGGAGCGATGGCCAACGGGCCCTGCTGGTTGGGGCTCATCTTTGTTGGCGACGCCGATGAGGCTCCGGACAGTGGCCCTCCATTCGTCGAGCTTCTCCCCAGCAGGAGGAAAGGCAAGAAGCAGCTGCGCATGCGCCAGAGCTTCTGCAGGTGCGGGCGGCGGCGAAAGCTGCATGGACCGTGACGCGCTTTGACGGCCCTGCGGCTGTCCGCCATTTTCCCTAGCACCTCGGTGTGCATGCTGGCCCTCCTCGTCACGTGAAGGGCGCGCGGGGCTCTTCCTAGGGCGGCGCCCAGGGTCACCAGCAGGGCGGCGCTGCTCATCGCGCACAACTTGAGAAGAGCGCGTCGTGGGCGCTGGGTTTGGCGTCTTGGAGGTCGCCGCGCCGCCGTCTGGCGGCACGACGATGCCTCTGGAGGGCCCCGCGCCGCCTGCGGGAGGGCCAACTCCGTCTCTGGAGTTTGCAGCGTGTGGCTTGTCCCCTGGCGTTCAAACGACGCTTCTCACTAGGCCCGGACTGCCAGGGTGATGTGGATGTCCACGGGCTGCGCCATGGGTTCTTTCCGCGACTGGCCCGCTAATGGTCCGCACCGGCACAGGCAGACCAGTCCCGGATGAACCGATCGCCGTGGTCATCTTCCTCTTGGGAGCCATGGTGACGAAGAACTGTGCTACTAGCTGCTAAACCAGATTCTCACTATTGCGCCCCCTATCTTGCGCGCCAGAGATGTCTGTGGGAAATGACACCTATGGGATCACGAGAATCCCTTCCTACGGTTGCGGGGCGCGGGGTGGTGAGAAGAGCGAGATCAACAGTCTGCACAAAGGCACGGGTCGTTTACCCAGATTCGGGCCACGAGGATGCGTAATACCCAAGTTCTGCTTTTGTGTGTATATCTGTGTTCTTGGAGTTCTTGAGCTAGTTACAATGAGCGTAACTTATCCCAGGCTCTGAATCCTTCTCCTGGATGCCTTGGGCCTCCTTTTATAGGCAAGGGGATCGCCACAATGGCACACAGGAGGTGGCATCGGGGTAATGTGATTAAGCCTATCGCTTGCCGTTACGGGACAAGACACATTTAATGCGCCTCTGATGTGTCCCCTTCACTTTACCGCCGCTTCGCCCCGCCTTGACACACGCCTGGGCCAGCAAGGCGGTCACTACCATGTAGGCTGGCAGACTGCTGAGGTGGCGCGGTGGTAGGGCCTTCACGAAGATTTGCATGCCACCACGTAGGCATGTGCTGACTTGGCCGAGAAGCCTCACGTCAAAACGCAGGCGCCTGCCCAGCTGGTGCGCTGGCAGCTGCATGGGAGCGGCGGTAGAAACTTGGCGGGTGTGGGCCTGGCTGCGGCCCCGCAGATGTCCTCGGCAAGGGCCTCGCCAGGGCCCCGGCAAGGGTCTCGTGGCATTGCGGTCATCCCCGGCAAGATGGGTCTCCTCGGCAAAGATCTCGCCGAGGTTCATCGTCTTCTAATCCTCTTCCGATTTGGAGTGTTTCTTGTCTTCACAAAGATCTGCATGCCATCATGGAGGCGCCTCCCGACCCTAGGCTCCAACGTGGTCGGTGGTGCCGGAGGAACTGGGGCTCAAGGGTGGCGCGCTCCGCTAGCGTTGGGTAGGCTACCCCGGCAAGGTCCTTGTCGGGGTCATGGAAGCCGCCCCGGCAAGGGTCTTACCGGGAGAAACCACCTCGCCTTCTTGCTCTCATGCCTCTATCTTAGAGTTGGCCACCTTGCGGCTTTGATTCCCTGTCCCTGCCCTGCCTAAGTGTGGCCGTGGGCGCGGCTCCGGCTGCCCGTGGACAAATAAGGGGTACAAAGGAGTGCCCCTACTTTAGTACACTGATACGTCTCCAACGTATCTATAATTTTTTATTTCTCCATGCTACTTTATCTACTGTTTTGGACTATATTGGGCTTTATTTTCCACTTTTATATTATTTTTGGGACTAACGTATTAACCGGAGGCCCAGCCCAGAATTGTTGTTTTTTGCATATTTCAGTGTTTCGAAGAAACGGAATATCAAACGGAGTCCAAACGGAATGAAACCTTCGGGAATGTGATTTTCTCACCGAACGTGATCCAGGAGACTTAGACCCTGCTCCAAGGAACAAAAGAGGCAATCACGAGGGTGGGGCGCCCACCCCCCCTAGGGTGCGCCCCCTGCCTCGTGGCCCCCCTGTTGCTCCACCGACGTACTCCTTCCTCCTATATATACCTCAAAAAAGAAAATAAATAAATAAAAAGAAAAAAGAAAGGCCCCAAAAAAAGAAAATAAATAAAAAGGGCAGTGCTACTATCTCTTTTTCCACACTTGTGCTTCAAAGTAGCACCTTGTTCTTCATATAGTGAGTCTCACATATTGTGCTTCAAAGTAGCACCTTGTTCTTCACGTAGTGAGTCTCATAAGTTGTCTTTTTATACTAGTGGGAACTTTTCATTATAGAACTTGGCTTGTATATTCCTACGATGGGCTCCCTCAAATGCCCTAGGTCTTCATGAGCAAGCGAGTTGGATGCACACCCACTAGTTTTCTTTTGTTGAGCATTCATAGCTCTAGTGCATCCGTTGCATGGCAATCCCTACTCCTCATGTTGACATAAATTAATGGGCATCTCCATAGCCCGTTCATTATCCTCGTCAATGTGAGACTTTCTCATTTTTTGTCTTCTCCACACAATCCCCATCATCATATTCTATTCCACCCATAGATCAATATCCATGGCTCGCGCTCATGTATTGCGTGAAGGTTGAAAAAGTTTGAGATTATTTAAGTATGAAACAATTGCTTGGCTTGTCATCGGGGGTATAGAAGTTGGGAACATCTTTGTGTGACGAAAATGAAGCATAGCCTAACTATATGATTTTGTAGGGATGAACTTTCTTTTGCCATGCTATTTTGAGAAGACATGATTGCTTTGATTAGTATGCTTGAAGTATTATTATTTTTTATATCAATATGAACTTTTGTCTTGAATCTTTCGGATCTGAATATTCATGCCACAATTAAGAAGATTTACATTGAAATTATGCCAAAGTATCACTCCGCATCAAAAATTCTCTTTTTTATCATTTACCTACTCGAGGACGAGCAGGAATTAAGCTTGGGGATGCCTGATACATCTCCAACGTATCTATAATTTTTGATTCCTCCATGCTACTTTATCTACTGTTTTGGACTATATTGGGCTTTATTTTCCACTTTTATATTATTTTTGGGACTAACGTATTAACCGGAGGCCCAGCCCAGAATTGTTGTTTTTTGCCTATTTCAGTGTTTCAAGAAACGGAATATCAAACGGAGTCCAAACGGAATGAAACCTTCGGGAACGTGATTTTCTCACCGAACGTGATCCAGGAGACTTGGACCCTGCTCCAAGGAACAAAAGAGGCGGTCATGAGGGTGGGGGGCACCCCCCCTAGGGCGCGCCCACCTGCCTCGTGGCCCCCCTGTTGCTCCACCGACGTACTCCTTCCTCCTATATATACATACGTATCCCCAAACGATCAGAAGAGGAGCCAAAAACCTAATTCCACCGCCGCAACCTTCTGTATCCACGAGCTCCCATCTTGGGGCCTATTCCGGAGCTCCGCCGGAGGGGGCATCCACCATGGAGGGCTTCTACATCAACACCATAGCCCCTCCGATGAAGTGTGAGTAGTTTACTTCAGACCTTCGGGTCCATAGCTAGTAGCTAGATGGCTTCTTCTCTCTTTTTGGATCTCAATACAATGTTCTCCCCCTCTCTCATGGAGATCTATTCGATGTAATCTTCTTTTTGCGGTGTGTTTGTTGAGACCGATGAATTGTGGGTTTATGATCCAACTTATCTATGAATAATATCTGAATCTTCTCTGAATTCTTTTATGTATGATTGAGTTATCTTTGCAAGTCTCTTCGAATTATCCGTTTGGTTTGGCCAACTAGATTGGTAGTTCTTGCAATGGGAGAAGTGCTTAGCTTTGGGTTCAATCTTGCGGTGTCCTTTCCCAGTGACAGAAGGGGCAGCAAGGCACGTATTGTATTGTTGCCATCGAGGATAACAAGATGGGGTTTTTATCATATTGCATGAATTTATCCCTCTACATCATGTCATCTTGCTTAAGGCGTTACTCTGTTTTTAACTTAATAATCTAGATGCATGCTGGATAGCGGTCGATGAGTGGAGTAATAGTAGTAGATGCAGAATCGTTTCGATCTACTTGTCTTGGATGTGATGCCTATATACATGATCATACCTAGATATACTCATAACTATGCTTAATTCTGTCAATTGCTCAACAGTAATTTGTTCACCCACCATAGAAAATCTATGCTCTTGAAGAAGCCACTAGTGAAACCTATGGCCCCCGGGTCTATTCTCATCATATCAATCTTCATTTACTTTATTACTTGCTTTGTTTTTACTTTGCCTTTTACTTTTCACTTTGCATCTATATACCAAAAATACCAAAAATATTATTTATCATCTCTATCAGATCTCACTCTCGAAAGTGACCGTGAAGGGATTGACAACCCCTAATCGTGTTGGTTGCGAGGAGCTATCATTTTGTGTAGGTACGAGGGACTTGTGCGTGGTCTCCTACTGGATTGATACCTTGGTTCTCAAAAACTGAGGGAAATACTTATGCTACTTTGCTGCATCATCCTCTCCTCTTCGGGGAAATCCAACGTAGTGCTCAAGAGGTAGCATACACTGACAGTGTTATGCTGGAATCCAATTGTATGTATTCATATGGTTCTGGGACTCAAGTTAACCTTAGGCATATGTGTGTGAGACATAATTATACTTTCAGACATTAGTGGCGGTGGGTGGGCGGAATTAAAGGGGTGGGCATGTTCGATAGAGAGAGCGGGTGTGTTTCTATGTGAGAGACTTGTAGGACGGGGTAGAAAGATGAATTCGAACCTCGACGGAGGCAGAGAAATACATGAAGTGCGCGTGTGTGGTTCCGATGTCCACGGAGAAATGAGATATTTATGCATGTGAGAGAGATTGCACAATTCATTCACGTATCACTATCTAGCGATCATGGACGTGCATCGCTTGAAGATAACTCAATATCTACTTTGTATCGTGGCCAAAGATACAATATCAATTTAACACTATAAAGATTGGACACTCACATTTTTTTCTTCTAAATAATCCTTTTCAATTGTGCATGCCAAAGTTATAGAGATGTTTCTTCAAACAACCAATGTAGCTATCATGTACATGCACCATTATTAGTCTTGCATTCAAATTCATTAGTGTTGGATGATTTAAGGTTCTATTATGAAGTAATATATGTAATATTCATATATGAATTCAATGGGTACGCAATTTATGAAATGGAGGCTATGTAATCATATGAGGTAACACTTTTAAGTAGCGGACTACAATATCCATTTCTTTTATGGAACTACAATATCCATTTCTTTTTGTGCGCCTCTACAATAACACATCAATGCAATATGTTTAAAGTAAATAACCAATGGCACTAAATTATATATTTACACGAGAAATACATAGGCTCAGCGTTTGATCCCTTTTTTGTGAACGCGCCTCTACACCCGTATGATTGGTCGCGCCCGTGTGAACGTCCAAGTTATCGATGCATCATCCCGAGTTATTGTCTTTTTTCTGGGGTGGACTTCACACCAGTTATTAACTATTGACGTGTGCCCCGTGTACACAGTCTAGCTGACCTTCCCACTAGCACTGTCCAAAATTAGTTGAAACTGGATATGAATGATCCCGCGGCGGCAAAATGTTCGTCCTTCTAAATTTCCGCCACCTAGTCTTTAGCATGCGAAATTCCCCTTTTGTCCTTGGTGCATGGAGAACAACAGTTACAATACGGCCCTCATTTACATAATAGGTGAGGGCTGCCTTGGTAACTTCCGGTTCCCCCCACCACACGGCACCCCCATTTCCTCTACCATCCCGCAAAAACGACTAACTCCACAGCACCAGAGCATCTTACATCACGTCATCCGTACTTCATCGACATTGCTACCCCTCCCCTCTTGAAACCCTAGACTGCTCATCCACAGGCGTACCAGAGCCCATTCACTGCCAGCGTCGTCCACCTCACCGGATCTGCTTCTGTAGCCACATCTACCCCTCCCACCTCCCCTAGAAACAAGTAGACTGCTCATCCACCATTGTACCACAGCCCATTCAGTGTCGACCTTGTCCACGGCGCCGGATCTGCTTCGTTGGTACTCTTGTCAACCGTAGTGCATCTACAGCGGCTCCTTCGTACTCCCCATCGGAGATGCTTCATCCACACACTCTGGAGCTGCCCCACCGATGCCCCCGTCAACAGCCTCTGATCCTATTCGCCGACACTTTCCTCAACCCTACCGGAGCTGCTTCGCCGACACCATCATCAAACCTACGGAAGTAGCTTCGCTTATACCATTCTCAACCCTACCGGGGCCGCTTTGCCAACACACAAGTCCATGGCCTCAGATCTGCTTTCTCGCACCCTCGTCCAACCTACCGGAGCAGCTTCTGACACCCCGTCCATGGTCGCAGATCTGCATCGTCGACACCATCCTGAACCCAACCACCAGAGCAGCTTCATCGACGCCCTCGTACACGACCTTAGATCCGCTTCGCCCACACCGTAGTCCACCCTACCGGAGCCGATCCATAAACACCCTACTTGATGGTTCTAGATCTCCTTACCGGACCCCGACAGCCAGCGCAGTGTCATCACCCTTGACGTTTCTAACCTGATTCCCACCGTCTGGCAAGATGCCAAACACCTGGCATGGCCTAGGTACTTATCACCTTTAAACTCGTCCACCAATCACCTGCCCAATGTACTTCAAATAGGCTAACAGGTTGCTGTTACATGTTATGCAGCTGGCAAAAACTACAAGGACGATGTTTCTTCTAGATCTAACAGCTTGGCCAATCAAGATCCTATACTGAGGCATTGCTATGATCTTGTAAGTGCGTCTCTCTCTCTTGTATTGTGGTGTGTCTACCGGCATGCTTTGCTAGGATTTTCGACCAGTAATCCCTTTGTGCAGACAATGGTTTCTGCTACTGGCTGCTAAATTAGATATGAAGATGTGATACATGATACTCCCTCCATTCCTAAATATAATTCTTTCTAGAGATTCCACTATAGGCTACATTCAGAGCAAAATGAGTGAATCTACACTCGAAAATGCATCTATATACATCTGTATGGGTCCATACAGGAATCTCTACAAAGACATATATTTAGGAACAGAGGTAGTACATTACGCAAAATCATAGGTGGCATGTAGGAATTGCAGTGCACTACATTAGGCTCCCTTGGAGTGCCTGCTAGTCCAACACACAGAGTCATGGCTAGTTTATGCTACGCACACAAGCGTTAATTGGTGGTTTAAATATGCGCAAGGGATATGCAATGTATTATCATGTAGAGATGTCTGAAATTATCCTGTCAACTTGCAGATAGGGTTACACAATGAAAAAGTACAAGATGTATGTGGCAATTTCATGGAACATCGCAAAAAAAGGAGAGGCAGCAGTGAGCCTATATAGTGTGCTATGGTAGGTCACAATGACATAGGGAGCTAATTTGCCATGACATTGTTGTTGCCACGGGTAATCCATATGGCTTTCGTGTATATCTTGGTGAACTCGCACGGTCCGCCGCACCGTTATATCGCAGCAGCAACTCTGGCCTGAACATTGGCAGCCATCGCACCCGCTGCAGGGTAGGGGAGAAGGCCCGGTGGCCCGCAGCGCCCCCAAAAGTGCTCGGCGGCCCTGCGAATGGAGCGACGCCCTCCATGGGAGCAGGGCAACGAGGAAGGGGCACGGCCAGCGAGGGAGCATCCTTCAACACGCCCCTACCTGGCGCGCCAAATGTCAGATTCAGGGCTCCGTAGACCCATGGAAGGTTCAAACTCTGGGGCTTGTGTGAAGAACTCAACCTCGCTGGCCAACCAACTCGCTTCTCTCATAGCGTAGGTCGATGAACGGGAAAGGAAATGGATGCGCCAGTTTACCCAGGTTTGGTCCACCTTGCGGTGTAAGACCCTACTCCTGCTTTGTGGTGGATTGGCCTCATGAGGGGCTGAGGATGAACTAGTACAGTGGAAGAACTACCTTAGGAGGCTCGTTCTTGTGCTTGTGGTAGCTTCGGAGAGCTCTCTCCTTCTATGGTGGTGGCTAAGCTATATTTATAATGGCCTTGGTGCTCTCCCCCCAAAACTTAGGCGCGAAGGGATCCCACAACGGCCGATTTTAAAGGGGGACAAGTAGTACATCCTATCCTAACGAAAGGTGGTCTTCACCTGCAAAGCTTCAGGTCGTGACGCCGTGGTGGGATCAGCGATGACATCCGTCCTGCCGTCATGGCGACCTTGGTCTGTTGCACGGGAATGGAAACCTTTAGCTAATTCCTTGGGGCCCTGCGCCTATGCTTGCCTCCTTAGCACCAAAGAGGAAACCTGCCGCTCTGCGCCCGCTGGCGCCCGCCTGGCCTTGGTCGCCATGGCTTGCGTCACCTTAACCTCATTAGGTGAGCGCTTGCATAGGAATCTCCTCTCCTCGAGAGACCGCCTGGGGAGGCCGCTCCCTCCGGAGGTCTTGGTGTCGTCCGCCTCGCGAGTCTTGGCCCCTCGCGAGGGTATTGTCTTGTCTATGTTGAATATGGGTCGTACCATGCCATCGATGGAGCCGCGGCGCGGGCCACAGGCAGGCAAGTCTAGGTACCCTGCTTCCCAGAACGCCGACAATATAGACTAGTGAACTTCATGTCGGAAAAAACTGCACGCGTTGTTTTTTTTGGTACTTTCTCACTCTAATTTTTAAACCATTTGTTGGAATGAGGCGTGTAATATACCCTTGAGAAGCTATGGATTAGACGTAACTTTGTCATGTACTAATGTTTTCGACTCACGGTTTAAGAGCAGTTTCAAAAATTGTGCGGCTCACAACGAGTGCAAGTGGGCGTTTTTCGCGTTTTTTAAAATCACTCGTCGAAATGAAGCAAATGATACGCCGTTGGTCGAGGCGCAAATTTTTCATATGCATTATTTTCTCTAATTCGTTACGGTTTAAGAGCAGTTTTAAATTTACTAAATCACGGATTTCTGTTTTTATTTTTTTGTGATTTTTGGTATTGTTTTCGCTCTATTTTTTTAACCGTTTGTCGAAACGACGCGTGTGATATGTCGTTGGACAGCTACGGATGAGGCGCAACTTTCATATGTAGAAATGTTTTTGATATTCCTTACGGTTTTAAGTTAATTTTGAAAGTCGTGCGACAAACGACGATTGGTAGCGGCCATTTTCTCGTAACTTTTTCCAAACACTCAATCGAATAATGCAAATGATACACCGTTGGAAAGATATCAACGAGGCAGAACTTTTTCATGTAGAACACTCTCTCTATTTCCTTGCTGATTAAGAGCAGTTTTTAAATTAACAAAATGCGGACACTCTGTTTTTGTGACACCCAACTCGACTGGTGAACTTCATCTGACAGAAAACCGCACTACATTAGACGGGCAGGTGAACTTCATGATTTCTTTGTGTCAGACATAAATTTTCTTTGATGAGTTTTTGTTGTATTTTTATCAACTTTTTTATGAACGAGAGTGTACCGCAGAGATGAGGGCAAGTGAACCGTGACATATATTTAAGTGAACCACATTACTATCTTGTTGTTTCGCCAAAATTTTCGCAATTTCCATGTTGGCGCAAGTGAACAACATCACTCTAAAAAGTGAACGATATCCGAGGACCAAATGCACTACAAGTGTTGATGTAGCTGACTGAATTTTGAGACACACGAAAACATTTTGCACTTCATACACGGGTCTAAGTTAATCGTATGAAGTTTTTGGCTTTTTCTAACTTTCTTTCACAGAATTAAGTGAACCACATGGTCAATGTTAGTGTACTGTATGATTTTAAATTCATCAGGATTGCATAGTCGAGATTTGAGAACTGCATTCTTTTGACAACAAAAGTGAAACATGACCCGAGTTGAGTGGAGTTCATTTTTTAATTTTTTTCTAAATGTTTTTTTAACACATCTGGACTGCTATGCAAACCTAGTATATATCAATTTTTTTGTGAACCGGTAAATATAATTTCTTTATCGCATTCACTGCATTTTTTTGAGCCTTAAGTGAACTACATGAGTTTTCAAGTGAACAACAATAGTTTGCAAAGATAACCACACTACTGTTTTTTCTAAACTGCATCCTTTTTTAACCGGATAGTAATTGCGGAGGCGAGGTTAGTGCGGTCAAGTTTTAATTTATTGCACTTCTGAAATTACCATTTTTTTGCCATGCAGGGAAACCCACATGCTGGCTGAATTGCAAGAAGACATGCTACCGAACGACTCGTCGTCATCCTCCTACATGCGTCGAACGAGGATCTAACTGAAACATGCGCCGTGAACCTTGCAGTTGTACTGCCTCCTACCGTCGTCGACTAGAAATCCTCTGCATCCCTTGGACGAGGATCCAACTGCATCGCACCAAGGAACCAGGCGAACTACAACACAAGAAAAACCAAAAAAACAAAAAGAATTCAAAACTGCAAAAGAATGTCGGCGACTAAGCTCACTGCATCGAGGACCCAAGAAAACTCGGGTTTCTTGGAGATGATAAGGAGACTCATCAGAGGCGTATTTTGGGGAAGTTGCACATGCAGTAGGTGGTGGCGGAATGGGGATGCAAGAGTCGCCATCGACCTCCACGAGCTCGCTGGACTCGGTGGTTGGTGGCTTGTGGAGGGCGGCAACGCAGATCCGACATCTGGCCGACGCGGGGCACGACGCAGATGGCAATGCAGATGCGGGGATGAAGAATGGGCTGCCACGCGAAGGCACGGGAGGACGATGAAACTAATCTAGCGGTTGGCTGATGCAGGGCCCCGGCAGGATGGCGATGCGGAGGCGCGGGGCTGAAGGTTGGGCAGCGACAGTGTGGATGAAGTACATGGTGGGGGCAGAGGAATGCGGCCAGGCTCTGGCTAGGTAGGTAGGATGTGGTAGGGGAGCAGTCGCAGGGAGGAAGCAGGGAAGTTGGGGAGGAAGTGGGAGGAGGGTCGGGTTAGGGAAGATGGAGTACTCGGGAAGATGGGTAGGTATGCAATGGGCTGCGCGGGTCGGGGGATTTTTCCGTTGTTTGGTTTCTTAGTGTTAGCAGTATAAGACTCTTAAGGGGTATTATCATAATGGACCCACCCTATTCTGATCACGGGATCAGAATAATATTCTGATCACAACTTGAACTTCCTAAGTTACACAACCGGACCTTCCCTGAGTGTTAGGTTGAACTTCAGCTAAAAAGTGTCCAGATGGGGCTTGGGATATACCATTGGAAAGTTATGGACACCAGTATCATGACCCAAGTTAAACCTTTTATTGGAATGAGGCAAATAATATGGCATTGGAAAGCTACTGCAAAACCGCTCCTTCCACATGCTGATAGTTTTCTCTAGTTCCCTATGGTTAAAGAGTAATTTGGAAAATCATAAAATTTTACAAACCGAACAGCCGAGTTCTTATTTTCGAGCTAATTTTTTAACTGTACGTCTGAATGTAGCAAATGATATGGTGTTGGAAATCTTGAACAAATGCGAAACTTTTTCATGTTGTTGGTATTCTGTGACTCCTAGCCGTTTTCAAGTAATTTTAGAAATGGCGCGATCGTGCGTTCTGCCTTTGTCGCGAAATAGATTCTTCAAAAATGCACCGTGTGAAGAACTTTAACTTCTCGGCATGTCTACCTGAACTTTACTCTGTTTTTCGTGTGCTTTTTTTTCTCGTAGCTCTCCATCCACTCACCGGAATTGAGCAAGTGATATCCAGATGCAAAGCTGCTGTAAACAAGTAACTTTCTCGTGTTGATCATTTTTCCATAGTCGCAATGGTTTTAAAAGTTTTTCATCTGAAATTCCTTCAGTGTAGTAGTTGAATTTCCTACTGTTTTCACGTTGATCTTCTGCGAGTATTTTCATTTGTAATTTTCTCATCCATTCGTCAGTGTTACACAAATGATAATCCTTTTGTACAAACCTCTCTCACAATAATTTTTTTAACTTTCTCTGAGTGAGGACTTGAACTTATAACAACAAAACTTTTAGTCTTTTCTTTTTTATTCTTTTTTCATACAAAATTCACACCATGTAGTACGTGAACTTCTGGCAGTTATCATTCTGAATTTCTCTCAGTTACGTGAAAATATCTTCATATTTATGAATTTTAATCTGAATTTCTTAACCCTTTTTAATGAATTTTGAAGCGCTCTATTTTTAAAAGTTGAACATCTTGTTATTTTATTTTTGAACTTCTTGTTTTCATTCTTTAATAATGAGGAAAATTTGAGTCTTCTACAATCATTGAACTTCACCATCTTTTTAATATGGACTTCCTGGGTTTTTTTTCTTAATCTTTTTTATGAACTTTTGAAGCGCTCTATTTTTAAAAGTTGAACTTCTTCTTATTTCATTTTTGAACTCCTTGTTTCCATTCTTTAATAATGAGAAAAATCTGAGTTTTATATAATCATCAAACTTCTCCATCTTTTGAATTTGGACTTCGTGGTTTTATTTCTTTTAGTAACGGGAAAAATCCTGAACTTCCTGAGTTACACAACCTGAACTTCCCTCTATAGGAACCCAACCTTCGTGCTATCTTCGCAACCGTGTCTCCCCGCGCGAATTATTCTGGTTAGTCATGTTCTGTGTGATGTAAGTTTAATCTGGAAACGATTTTTAGCAACTAAATGTCAGTTTTAAATAGGAATCACTCATTGGCGGATTTTCCCTCGCGTCGTGTTGAGCGGGTGATGAGAATAATATTCTGATAACTACATAACCTGCCGCAGCAGTAGCACTTGCACTTCCCCAAGTGCTAGGTTGAACTTTCGCAAACATTTGCCCAAATGGGGCTTGCGATATACCATTGGAAAGCTATGGACATGAGTATCATGACCCAAGTTAATTTTTTGGCAAAATGTACACGGATTAAGAGCAGTTTTAAAAACCATTTTTCTTCATACAAGAAAACATGAATCATATTTTCAAGTCTATTTCTAAATTGTTTATCGGAATGAGTCAAATGAGATGGCGTTGGAAAGCTGCTGCAAATCCGCTCCTTCCCCATGTAGAAACTTTTTCCAAATTCTTTAAATAGGAATTCTTTTTAGTGGATCCTTACCATATTCGGCGCCCTGAGGTGCAAGGTGGCGACATGGAAAAGCTTATGTATAGAAAACCGAGTTATTTGAATTTTGAACTAGTCTATAATTATAAATTGAACTTCTTGGTTTATTCTTTAGTAATGGGAGAAATCCGATTTTTGTAGAAAAACATCAACCCACTCTACTATTATAAATTGAACTTCTTGGGTTTACTGTTTTAGTAATGAGGAAAATCTGAGTTTTTTATATACATTGAACTACTCCATTATTTTTGTTTGGACTTCTTGGTTTTATTCTTCGAACAGAGCATACAATATACCCCTTTTGGAAAGTTGTTGAATAAAAATGAACTTTTTCATGTAGAGCATTTTTGTTCCAAATTTGTAATGGATTGAGAGAATTATTTTAAAAAATGGGAAACAACATCTTTTGCTTTTTTAACATGTTAACACACGGTCAACCTCTCCCTCAAGAATTTTGAACTTGCAAGGGCAGATCACGTGAACTTCTAGCAACGAAATATTTAGATTTTGGTTCGTTGTACTTTTTTATCGTATGAAACACACACCTTGCAGTACGTGAACTTCTGGCTATTATCAATTTGAACTTCTCTCTGTTTATCTTTAGTAACCAAAAAAATCTGAGTTTTTTATAGACATCGAACCGCTCTAACTTATTTATTTGAACTTCTTTGTGTTTTTTAGTAATGTGAAAATTGAAGCTTTTTTTAGAAACACTGAACTTATTCGTTATTCTAAATTAACTTATTGGTTTTATTCTATAGTAACTAGAAAATTCCTATTTTTCAAATAAATATCAAACTGCTCCATGTTTTCCAATTGAACTTCTTGATTTTATCCTCTAGTAACGTGAAAACTCGGTTTTTTATATACATTAAACTACTCCATTTTTTGAAGTTAAACTTCTTGGTTTTAATCTTTAGTGTTGGGGAAAATCTGAGTTTTTATAAACATCAAACAACTTTATATATTAATTTTGGACTTCTTGACATTATACATTAGTAACGGGAAAAGTCCTAGTTATATAATAAATATCGAACTGCTCAATTATTTCATGTTGAACTTCTATGTCCTATTTTTAAAAAGGGAAATCTAGTTTTATAAATATTTTGAACTGCTCGACTTTTTCAATTTGACCTTCTTGGTATTGTAATAAACATTGAACTTCCCCATTATTTAAATTTGAACCTCTAGGTTTTTTTGTAGAACGGGGAAAATTCAGTTTATAAAAAACATTGAATTTCTAACTTTCTTTTAATTTAACTACTTGGTTTTGCTGTTAGAAATGGGAAAATCCTAATATTTTTTATAAATGTCAAACTGTTCTATTTTTATTTTTTTAATTTGAACCTCTTTGTTTCATTTTATTAGAAATAGGAGAATAAATTTCTCTTTTACAATTTGAACTTTATTGTTTTTACAATTTGGACTTCTCGAAATTTTCTCGGCGGACATTGATGTCTACTACACAACCTTCTTCTAGTAGACGTTGTTGGGCCTCCAAGTGCAGAGGTTTGTAGGATAGTAGCAAATTTCCCTCAAGTGGATGACCTAAGGTTTATCAATCCATGGGAGGCGTAGGATGAAGATGGTCTCTCGCAAGCAACCCTGCAACCAAATAACAAAGAGTCTCTTGTGTCCCCAACACACCCAATACAATGGTAAATTGTATAGGTGCACTAGTTCGGCGAAGAGATGTTGATACAAGTGCAATATGGATGGTAGATATAGGTTTTTGTAATATGAAAATATAAAAACAGCAAGGTAACTAATGATAAAGGTGAGCGTAAACGGTATTGCAATGCTAGGAAACAAGGCATAGGGTTCATACTTTCACTAGTGCAACAAAGAGTCACTCCAAAGCCACTAATAGCGGAGAACAAACGAAGAGATTATGGTATGGTACGAAACCACCTCCAAGTTATCCTTTCTAGAATAACACCTTAAGACACAAATCAACCAAAACCCTAATGTCACCTAGATACTCCATTGTCACCTCAAGTATCCGTGGGCATGATTATACGATATGCATCACACAATCTCAGATTCATCTATTCAACCAACAAAAAGTACTTCAAAGAGTGCCCCAAAGTTTCTACCAGAGAGTCAAGACGAAAACATGTGCCAACCCCTATGCATAGGTTCATGGGCGGAACCCGCAAGTTGATCACCAAAACATACATCAAGTGGATCACGTGATATCCCATTGTCACCCCAGATAAGCACGGCAAGACATACATCAAGTGTTCTCAAATCCTTAAAGACTCAATCCGACAAGATAACTCCAAAGGGAAAACTCAATTCATCACAAGAGAGTAGAGGGGGAGAAACATTATAAGATCCAACTATAATAGCAAAGCTCGCGATACATCAAGATCGTGCCATAGAGAGAACACGGGAGAGAGAGATCAAACACATAGCTACTGCTACATACCCTCAGCCTCGAGGGTGAACTACTCCCTCCTCATCATGGAGAGCGCCGGGATGATGAAGATGGCCACCGGTGAGGGATCCCCCCTCCGACAGGGTGTCGGGACAGACTCCTGAGAGGTTTTTGGTGGTTACAGAGGCTTGCGGCGGCGGAACTCCCGATCTATTTTGTTCTTCAATGGTTTTAGGATATGTGGGAATATATAGGCAAAAGAAGTAAGTCGGGGGAGCCTCGAGGGGCCCATGAGGGTGGAGGGCGCGCCCAGGGGGGTGGGCATGCCCCCTATCTCGTGGCCTCCTCGACGCTTCCATGGCTTGCACTCCAAGTTCCTGGGATTGCTTCTGTTCCAAAAATAACTTTTCAGAAGGTTTCATTCCATTTGGACTCCGTTTAATATTCCTTTTCTTCGAAACACTGAAATAGGCAATAAAACAGCAATGTGGGTTGAGCCTCCGGTTAATAGGTTCATCCCAAAAGTAATATAAAAGTGTATAATTAAGCCCGTAATCATTCAAAACAGATAATAAAATAGCATGAATGCTTCATAAATTATAGATACATTGGAGACGTATCAGCATCCCCAAGCTTAATTCCTGCTCGTCCTTGAGTAGGTAAATGATAAAAGAAAGAATTTATGAAGTGTGAATGCTAGAAGGTGCACAAGTTTGATCAATGATAATTTCAATCACCTTTTCTAGCATGATTATATGTCATAACAGTAGTTCATCTCATAAAACTTCTCAAGATCAAGTAACAAGCTATTCACATGTTAAAGCATAGACCATAAACTTTCTTGAAAACTAGCAAACTTCATTCTCAGTCATCAAACAATTACAATTCATCTTATTTTCAGGAAGGGTCTATGTTAGAGCTTTGATTTAGCAAACTCCACATACTCAGCTATCATATAGTCTTCTACAATTGCTAACACTCACGCAACACTTATGGTTATGGAGTTTTAATCAGACACTAAGAAAGATAGGGGCTTATAATTTCGCCTCCCAACGTATTCACCTTTGGGTGATGTCAACATTAATAGTTCATGCTAACTTACATCCATTTCGATATATATATCAGGATATTTCCAACACGAGGTGCTTTCCAAAGGATAAAATGAAAAAGGGAAAGGTGAAGATCACATTGACTCTTGCATAAAGGTAAAAGATAGGCCCTTCGCAGAGGGAAGCAGGGATTTGCAGAGGTGCCAGCGCTCGATTTTGAAATAGAGATAAATAATTCTGAGAGGTATGATCTCATTGTCAACATAACAACTAAGAGTTCCCAATATCTTCCATACTACATACATTATAGGCGGTTCCCAAACATAATGGTAAAGATTTTACTCCCCCTCCACCAACAATCACACTCCACGACCATCCGAAACAATGAGGTACCATCCATACCAACAACAGTCCTGGGGGAGTTTTGTTTGCAATTATTTTTGATTTGATTTTGATCTTTTGATCATGGTACTGGGCATCCCGGTTACCGGCCATTTTTCTTGTGAATGATGAGCGGAGTCCACTCATCTTGAGAATAACCCACCTAGCATGGAAGATACTGACAGCCCCTAGTCTCTACTTGAGCGATTCAGGCATACAAAACGGATTATTATTTGAAGGTTTAGAGTTTGGCACATGCAAATTTACTTGGAACGGCAGGTAAATACCGCATATAGGTAGGTATGGTGGACACTCATGGTGAAAACTGGGTTTAAGGATATTTGGAAGCACAAGTAGTATCTCGTGCATGGAATTTTGGCTAGCATGAGGGGGAAAGGCAAGCTCAACAGGTTTAAATGATCCATGACAATATACTTTAACTGAGATGTGAGAAAACATAACCCATTACGTTGTATTCCTTGTCCAACATCAACTCTTTAGCATGTCATACTTAATGAGTGCTCACAATTATAAAAGATGTTTAAGATTGTATATTTATATGTGAAATCTCTCTTCCTTCAATATTCTTTCATGAATTGTTCAAATGACCAATACAATGCTTGCTAACCTTCAATAAATTTACAACCTCTACTTCTTAGATGTGAAGTCATTACTACCCATGGGAAAAGCAAATGAAACATATATAATTTCAGATGTATGACATTCAACTCATTCAACCATTTACTCATAGGATATAAGTGAAGCACACGAGTAAATGACAAACTACTCCAAAAAGATAAAAGTGAAGATCAATAAGTAGCTAAATAATTATGTAACTATGTGAAGACTCTCTCTCATTTAAGAATTTCAGATCTTGGTATTTTATTCAAACAGCAAGCAAAGCAAAATAAAATGACATTGCAAGGATAGCACAACTCATGTGAAGAAGTAAAAACTTAGGCTCAACCGATACTAACCGATAGTTGTTGAAGGAAAAAGGTGGGATGCCTACTGGGGCATCCCCAAGCTTAGATGCTTGAGACATCTTGAAATAATATCTTGGGGTGCCTTGGGCATCCCCAAGCTTGAGCTTTTGTGTCTCCTTAATTCCTTTTATATCTCGTTTTCCTAAATCTCGAAAGCTTCATCCACACCAAACTCAACAAGAACTCGTGAGATAAGTTAGTATAAACCATGCAAAAACCTTATCATTTTCTACTGTAACAAATCACTAAAATTATTGTTCAACATTGCATACTAAATGCCTCTGCATATTTAATACTCCTATCCTCAAATAGAATCATTAAACAAGCAAACATATGCAAACAATGCAAACATAACAGCAATCTGCCAAAACAGTATAGTCTGTAAAGAATGCAAGATTCATCATAGTTTCCTAACTCCAAAAAATATGAGAGAAAATTCCCACTGTATTAAATTTGTCAGATCTTATTATGCAAAATGTTTCAACATTATACCATTCTCTGAGTTTTCTAGGGAATTTTTGCAACAGCGGTAAACTTTGTGTTTTCAAACAGCAACATGTATACTAGCAAAATAAGCATGGTAAAGGCTATCCTTGACATTTTTATTGAATATAAAGATGCAAAACATTATTCTAAATAACAGCAAGCAAATACTAAGAAAATAAAATGACGCTCCAAGCAAAACACATATGATGTGGCGAATAAAAATATAGCTTCAAGTAAAGTTACCGATAGACGAAGACGAAAGAGGGGATGCCTTCCGGGGCATCCCCAAACTTAGGCTCTTGGTTGTCCTTGAATATTACCTCGGGGTGCCTTGTGCATCCCCAAGCTTAGGCTCTTGCCACTCCTTATTCCATAGTCCATCGAATCTTTACCCAAAACTTGAAAACTCCACAACACAAAACTCCAACAGAAAACTCGTAAGCTCCGTTAGCATAAGAAAATAAAACCACCACTTAGGTACTGTAATGAACTCATTCTAAATTCATATTGGTGTAATACCTAATGTACTCAAACTTCTCTATGGTTCATACACTCCGATACTTCTCATAGATTCGTCAAAATAAGCAAACAACACATAGATAACAGAATCTGTCAAACGTATACTTCTGAAACTCCAAAAATCCTACAAAATTAGGAAGTCCTAAGCAATTTGTGTACGAATCCAGAGCAAAAAGAATAAGATCAGAAGCACATTTCTGTGAAGTAACAAAACTAATTTACTGGATGCAAAAGTTTATGATTTTCAGCTGGATCAACACATCTATCACTGTAAGCTATCCTAAAGGTCTTACTTGGCACTTTATTGAAACAAAAGCTATAAAACATGATTACTACAGTAGCATAATCATGTGAACACACAAAAACAGTAAAGGTAAATATTGGGTTGTCTCCCAACAAGTGATTTTCTTTAATGCCTTTCTAGCTAGGCATGATGATGACAATGATGCTCACATAAAAGATAAGAACTGAAACATAACGGGAGCATCATGAAGCATATCACTAGCATATTTAAGCCTAACCCACTTCCTATGCATAGGGATTTTGTGAGCAAACAACTTATGGGAACAATAATCAACTAGCATAGGAAGGCAAAACAAGCATAACTTCAAGATTTTAAGCACATAGAGAAGAAACTTGGTATTGTTGCAATTCCTACAAGTATATGTTCCTCCCTCATAATAATTTTCAGTAGCATCATGAATATTCAAGGAATTCATACTAACAACATTGCAATGATGCTCATCACACAAAGATCTAGTGCCAAACATTTTATAGACTTCTTCTTCTAGCACTTGACACAATTTTCCTTTCCATCATTCTCACGAAAGATATTAAAAAGATGAAGCATATGAGGCAAACTCAATTCCATTTTTTAGTTTTCTTTTATAAACTAAACTAGTGATAAAACAAGAAACAAAAAGATTCGATTGCAAGATCTAAAGATATACCTTCAAGCACTCACCTCCCCGGCAATGGCGCCAGAAAAGAGCTTAGATGACGGGATGTGAGTGCCGCTTACCTAGCCTCCCCGGCAATGGCGCCAGAAAAGAGCTTGATGTCTACTACACAACCTTCTTGTAGACGTTGTTGGGCCTCCAAGTGCAGAGGTTTGTAGGACAGTAGCGAATTTCCCTCAAGTGGATGACCTAAGGTTTATCAATCCGTGGGAGGCATAGGATGAAGATGGTCTCTCTCAAGCAACCCTGTAACCAAATAATAAAGAGTCTTTTGTGTCCCCAACAGACCCAATACAATGGTAAATTGTATAGGTGCACTAGTTCGGCGAAGAGATGGTGATACAAGTGCAATATGGATGGTAGATATAGGTTTTTGTAATCTGAAAAATATAAAAACAGCAAGGTAACTAGTGATAAAGGTGAGCGTAAACGGTATTGCAATGCTAGGAAACAAGGCATAGGGTTCATACTTTCACTAGTGCAAGTTCTCTCAACAATAATAACATAATTTGATCATATAACTATCCCTCAACATGCAACAAAGAGTCACTCCAAAGCCACTAATAGCGGAGAACAAACGAAGATATTATGGTAGGGTACGAAACCACCTCAAAGTTATCCTTTCTAGAATAACACCTTAAGACATAAATCAACCAAAACCCTAATGTCACCTAGATACTCCATTGTCACCTCAAGTATCCGTGGGCATGATTATACGATATGCATCACACAATCTCAGATTCATCTATTCAACCAACACAAAGTACTTCAAAGAGTGCCCCAAAGTTTCTACCGGAGAGTCAAGACGAAAACATGTGCCAACCCCTATGCATAGGTTCATGGGCGGAACCTGCAAGTTGATCACCAAAACATACATCAAGTGGATCACGTGCCCATTGTCACCCCAGATAAGCACGACAAGACATACATCAAGTGTTCTCAAATCCTTAAAGACTCAATCCGACAAGATAACTCCAAAGGGAAAACTCAATTCATCACAAGAGAGTAGAGGGGGAGAAACATCATAAGATCCAACTATAATAGCAAAGCTCGCGATACATCAAGATCGTGCCATAGAGAGAACACGAGAGAGAAAGATCAAACACATAGCTACTGGTACATACCCTCAGCCCCGAGGGTGAACTACTCCCTCCTCATCATGGAGAGCGCCGGGATGATGAAGATGGCCACCGGTGAGGGATCCCCCCTCCGACAGGGTGCCGGAACGGACACCCGAAAGGTTTTTGGTGGCTACAGAGGCTTGCGGCAGCGAAACTCCCGATCTATTTTGTTCTTTGATGGTTTTAGGATATGTGGGAATATATAGGCAAAAGAAGTCAGTCGGGGGAGCCTCGAGGGGCCCACGAGGGTGGAGGGCGCGCCCAGGGGGTAGGCGCGCCCCTATCTCGTGGCCTCCTCGACGTTTCCCTGGCTTGCACTCCAAGTTTCTCGGATTGCTTCTGTTCCAAAAATAACTTTTCCGAAGGTTTCATTCTGTTTGGACTGCATTTGATATTCTTTTTCTTCAAACACTGAAATAGGCAATAAAACAGCAATATGGGTTGTGCCTCCGGTTAATAGGTTAGTCCCAAAAGTAATATAAAAGTGTATAATAAAGTCAGTAATCATTCAAAACAGATAATAAAATAGTATGAATGCTTCATAAATTACAGATATATTGGAGACGTATCAGACATCAAGTCATATTTTTTCATAAGCCAAATAAGAAACAACTGAGCAAAAACAAGTAAGAAAGCATAGCCTATGCTTTGTGGAGAAAACACACTAAAAACATTTCGGAAAAAACACGCACTAAGATGTGCTACAGAAAGAAATACATTTTTTCAATAAAATAGATTATTTCTTTCCCACCAGACACTTCTATAGCCTTTGCTCACGCTCTCTCTCTTCCCATTTCCTCAACCACGGACAGCAGTAGCACCTAATCTCTCTAGCAGTCATGTTGAATTACAGCACCAGCGTACCGTTAGTAGTTAGAAAGTGGCGGTGGCGCCGGGCAGTGACAGGGCGCAACATCACTAGCCAACAATGGTTGGCAACAGTAGAGAGCAGCAATCGGACAACAACAACTAGCAATATTTGAACCATCACGCTTCCAATATTTCAAGTTAATCCTTTCTGTACACAACTCACACTCACACGAGAAGAAGAGCAAAGGAACACAAACAATTTCTTCAGAAGGAAATAAAAACTTTGACCGGGGAAGATACGAGTAACAGCTGATTCATCAGCCATGGTCACAGCCGATCCATCGTCCACAGTAGCACTGTTGCTCATGGAGATCGCAGCGCCTGGGCACCGTACTTGAGAAGACCATGAAGCACTCGTAGGTCCAGAATGAGATTTTCCATCAGTTCAGATAAAAGATGGTTGCTGCTTTTTAAAGATGAACAAGCGACGTGGTCGGCTGCTGCTTCAACAACAATACTTAGTACTCCACCATATCTTCCCTAATTAATTTAATGGTGCATAGTACATTAGTTGATAGCAACAATAGTACCAAGTCAGAATGCCACTAGATCCTGCCTAATTAACAAATAACAGTAGTACTGAGTAGTAGCGTCTGGTGAGTTGTGTGCATACACCACTTCAATTTCTGCAAGATTCATGCAAACTCGGACAATATTTTTCATTGAACCAACAATCTAAACTGGTGCAAGCCTGCAACAACCACAAACACAACATCTGCCATGTTGTTGTTTTTATTCTTTCTCTAATATACATTGAACTGCCGCATAAAATAGAGGAGTTGTACACTGCTAGGCATCGGCACGTTGGTTGCTGAAGCGCGGGAGCAGGTGGTCCAGGGTGGCGGCACCGTGTAAGGCATGGACCAGGCAGGTGACCAGGGACGGCAAGATGTAGTGTCAAGGTTCAGAAAAATGAAGCTCTTCCGTTCACAGCAAAGTGAGAGAAGACGGCTAACCATTTTTGGATCTGCCTCTTGAACCATTTCTTGGATGTCTTTGGAGAGTGTATTTCTGAATATCAACATCTGAAATCGTTCCCTACAAGAGTCACGAGATAAACTAGAGTTCACAACAATGTTCTTTTTATTTGGATGGTGCCTGCACCGCAATGTGGACTTCAGCGGGCCACATGGAGCACTCCATATTTTTGACTGCAGGTTGCACCGGCATGACAACTACGGAGGTATATTACGGACGCGGCAACAGAGGCCTACTGGACGACGTATGAGGCGGACGAGGATGGGCATGGCTCTGGGTCAGGCGGTCGCCGACAAGAGGCCACGTTGATTGTGGTGCAGAAGCTCGCCGTCGTTGTCGGCGACGAGCAGCGGGAGTGACGGACTTCGACGGGAGCAGATGAGCTCGCCGGAGCGAGGGGCAACGAGTTTTTCCGAGCTCGCCAAGTGCTCCCCGAACTACTCTTCGTACAACCTAAAGACCAAAGCCACCTCGCTGTGAGGGGGTGGCGGCATGCTACGAGAAGGTTGGAGCGGCGGCCTCGAGCCGGTAGTTGTTGGAGGTGGCGGCAGGCCAGGAGGAGGCGGGGCGCGGCCTTGCGTTGGAAGGAGGTAGGGTCGTCGGCGCACCAGGACGAGACGAGGCGGGGGCGGGGGTGGCGGCTAGCCGGAAGAAGTCGGGGGCGGCGACGAGCCGGAAGGAGGCGGAGATGGGAGGCGCGCCGGAGCCGGGTGGGTGGCAGCTGATAGTGGGTTGGTGGGTTGTTCGGGAGGATTGGGGAGGTTATGGGCTAAGGTGGGTGATCGGATAAGGTACGAGGCTTGGGTTTTTTGTGTTGGCTCACTTCGATCTCAGGAAGATCTCATCGCGGGTCGCCGTGAGCAGAGGGAGGTCCTATTCGGCGCTGTAGGCGCCCGAACCTGCAAACGGCGCCTACAGCGCGCCCTCTGTGGGCTTTTTAAGCGCGGCCCAGTAAGAGATACGGTCGCGAAAAAACAACACCAAAAAAACGCCGGGATGATGAAGATGGCCACCGGTGAGGGATCCCCCCTCCGACAGGGTGCAGGAACGGACACCCGAGAGGTTTTTGGTGGCTACAGAGGCTTGCGGCGGCGGAACTCTCGATCTATTTTGTTCTTTGATGGTTTTAGGATATGTGGGAATATATAGGCAAAAGAAGTCAGTCGGGGGAGCCTCGAGGGGCCCACGAGGGTGGAGGGCGCGCCCAGGGGGTAGGCGCGCCCCTATCTCGTGGCCTCCTCGACGTTTCCCTGGCTTGCACTCCAAGTTTCTGGGATTGCTTCTGTTCCAAAAATAACTTTTCCGAAGGTTTCATTCTGTTTGGACTCCATTTGGTATTCTTTTTCTTCAAACGCTGAAATAGGCAATAAAACAGCAATATGAGCTGTGCCTCCGGTTAATAGGTTAGTCCCAAAAGTAATATAAAAGTGTATAATAAAGTCAGTAATCATTCAAAACAGATAATAAAATAGTATGAATGTTTCATAAATTACAGATATATTGGAGACGTATCAGACATCAAGTCATATTTTTTCATAAGCCAAATAAGAAACAACTGAACAAAAACAAGTAAGAAAGCATAGCCTATGCTTTGTGGAGAAAACACACTAAAAACATTTCGGAAAAAACACGCACTAAGATGTGCTACAGAAAGAAATACATTTGTTCAATAAAATAGACTATTTCTTTCCCACCAGACACTTCTATAGCCTTTGCTCACGCTCTCTCTCTTCCCATTTCCTCAACCACGGACAGCAGTAGCACCTAATCTCTCTAGGAGTCATGTTGAATTACAGCACCAGCGTACCGTTAGTAGTTAGAAAGTGGCGGTGGCGCCGGGCAGTGACAGGGCGCAACATCACTAGCCAACAATGGTTGGCAACAGTAGAGAGCAGCAATCGGACAACAACAACTAGCAATATTTGAACCATCACGCTTCCAATATTTCAAGTTAATCCTTTCTGTACACAACTCACACTCACACGAGAAGAAGAGCAAAGGAACACAAACAATTTCTTCAGAAGGAAATAAAAACTTTGACCGGGGAAGATACGGGTAACAGCTGATTCATCAGCCATGGTCACAGCCGATCCATCGTCCACAGTAGCACTGTTGCTCATGGAGATCGCAGCGCCCGGGCACCGTACTTGAGAAGACCATGAAGCACTCGTAGGTCCAGAATGAGATTTTCCATCAGTTCAGATAAAAGATGGTTGCTGCTTTTTAAAGATGAACAAGCGACGTGGTCGGCTGCTGCTTCAACAACAATACTTAGTACTCCACCATATCTTCCCTAATTAATTTAATGGTGCATAGTACATTAGTAGATAGCAACAATAGTACCAAGTCAGAATGCCACTAGATCCTGCCTAATTAACAAATAATAGTAGTACTGAGTAGTAGCGTTTGGTGAGTTGTGTGCATACACCACTTCAATTTCTGCAAGATTCATGCAAACTCGGACAATATTTTTCATTGAACCAACAATCTAAACTGGTGCAAGCCTGCAACAATCACAAACACAACATCTGCCATGCTGTTGTTTTTATTCTTTCTCTAATATACATTGAACTGCCGCATAAAATAGAGGAGTTGTACACTGCTAGGCATCGGCACGTTGGTTGCTGAAGCGCGGGAGCAGGTGGTCCAGGGTGGCGGCACCGTGTAAGGCATGGACCAGGCAGGTGACCAGGGACGGCAAGATGTAGTGTCAAGGTTCAGAAAAATGAAGCTCTTCCGTTCACAGCAAAGTGAGAGAAGACGGCTAACCATTTTTGGATCTGCCTCTTGAACCATTTCTTGGATGTCTTTGGAGAGTGTATTTCTGAATATCAACATCTGAAATCGTTCCCTACAAGAGTCACGAGATAAACTAGAGTTCACAACAATGTTCTTTTTATTTGGATGGTGCCTGCACCGCAATGTGGACTTCAGCGGGCCACATGGAGCACTCCATATTTTTGACTGCAGGTTGCACCGGCATGACAACTACGGAGGTATATTACGGACGCGGCAACAGAGGCCTACTGGACGACGTATGAGGCGGACGAGGATGGGCATGTCTCTGGATCAGGCGGTCGCCGGCAAGAGGCCACGTTGATTGTGGTGCAGAAGCTCGCTGTCGTTGTCGGCGACGAGCAGCGGGAGTGACGGACTTCGACGGGAGCAGATGAGCTCGCCGGAGCGAGGGGCAACGAGTTTTTCCGAGCTCGCCAAGTGCTCCCCGAACTACTCTTCGTACAACCTGAAGACCAAAGCCACCTCGCTGTGAGGGGGTGGCGGCATGCTACGAGAAGGTTGGAGCGGCGGCCTCGAGCCGGTAGTTGTTGGAGGTGGCGGCAGGCCAGGAGGAGGCGGGGCGCGGCCTTGCGTTGGAAGGAGGTAGGGTCGTTGGCGCACCAGGACGAGACGAGGCGGGGGCGGGGGTGGCGGCTAGCCGGAAGAAGTCGGGGGCGGCGACGAGCCGGAAGGAGGCGGAGATGGGAGGCGCGCCGGAGCCGGTGGGCGGCAGCCGATAGTGGGTTGGTGGGTTGTTCGGGAGGATTGGGGAGGTTATGGGCTAAGGTGGGTGATCGGATAAGGTACGAGGCTTGGGTTTTTTCTGTTGGCTCACTTCGATCTCAGGAAGATCTCATCGCGGGTCGCCGTGAGCAGAGGGAGGTCCTATTCGGCGCTGTAGGCGCCCGAACCTGCAAACGGCGCCTACAGCGCGCCCTCTGTGGGCTTTTTAAGCGCGGCCCAGTAAGAGATACGGTCGCAAAAAACCAACACCAAAAAAACACGCCATGTGGAATCGATCTCACGCCGCACCACCCTCTTGCAGCTTAGCTTAACCACTAGACGACATCAACGCTAGTGAACAAAAGTAACGCGAAACTTACTAGAACTAATGAAGCCACGCTATTTATTATTCAACCATGTACTGCACCACTTAGAAAACAATTTGGAAAATGTCTATTTTCTTTAATGAAAAACAGTTAGTTAAATTAAAAAAATCATGAATTTCAAAAAAGTTCATCGATTTTGAAAAAAACTTCATCAGTATTTGAAAAGTTCATTGAATTTGATAGAAATTCATCGGATTTGAAAAAGTTCACCAATTTTGAAGAAAAGTTCATTGAATTTGAAAAAAGTTCACCAATTCTGAAAAAAGTTCATTCGATTTGAAAAAGTTCATCAATTTTGAAAAAAAAATCATCGGATTTGAGAAAAGTTCACCAATTTTTAAGAAAAGTTCATCGAATTTGAAAAAAGTTTACCCGAATTTGAAATAAGTTCACCCGATTTTGAAAAAAGTTCATTCAATTTGAAAAAAGTTCAGCGGATTTGAAAAAAGTACATTGTATTTGAAAAAAAAGCGCATCGGTTTGGAAGAAAAGTTCGCGAACTGGAAAACCGCGCATTTGAGGAAAAAATAAAAGAAAAAGGAAAAGAAGTAGAAAAAAAGAATAAAACAAACTAGAGAACAAATAAATAGAGGAACGAAGAAATAATGCACAAGTGTGTTAGTGGTTTGGTGGTTGTCCCGTGTTCTTTAGATCGCTCGGGTAGCGAATTCGAACCCCAAGCGGGCAGCATTTTTTGGAATTTATCGGTAGGTTGCTAACAAACAACGGGCCGAGCCCAGCTAACGCGCTGCAGGCGCCGGTTTGCAGAAACAGTTGTAACCGGCGCCTGCAGCGCCAAATAGGAAATCCCGTGAGCAGAATAAGAGTGCTCCTCTACGGCGCCTTATGCGCCCGTTCGCTAGCGGGCGCTCGCGCAGCAGCCTCTCATGGGCCGGCCCAGCTAGCACACTCACGTTTTCCGTTCTCCATCGCTCGCTCCTTCCCTTCCTTCGTGCACGTTTCGTTCCTTCGTTCTTTTTTTTTCTGTTCGTCCCTTCGTTCACAAAACTGAAAGCACATGGATCTAAAAAATTACGAATTTTAAAAACATTTCACGAATTTTACAAAGTTCATCAATTCTAAAAAAAGTTCATCAATTTTGAACACAAAAATTGAAAAAGTTGATCGAATTTGAAAAAAAGATCATCAGATTTGAAATAAAGCTCATTACATTTGAAAAAAGTTCATCGGATTAGGAAAAAAGTTCACCGAATTAGAAAAAAGTTCACCGGTTTTCGAAAAAGTTCATCGAATTTGAAAAAAGGTCGTCGAATTTGAAAAAAGTTCATTGGTTTTCAAAAAAAATCACCGAATTTAAAAATAAGTTCATCAATTTTGAAAAAAATTCATCGAATTTGATAAAAGTTCATCAATTTTGAAAAAAGTTCATTGATTTTTTAAAAGGTTCATCAGATTTGAAAAACAGTTCATCGAATTTTCACAAACTCATCAAATTCAAGAAAACTCCATCTATTTTGCAGAGGAAAAACTCATGAAAAAAGAAAAGTTTCACTAATTTGAAAAAAGAAAAAAAAAGAAAAAGAGGAAGAAGAAGAAGAAAAGAGAGGAAACATGTACACAATCACACCAACTGAACTGGCCTTGTGGCTGTCGCCTCGCGCTCGGTACTCGCCGGTCACGGTTCGAAATCCAGTTCTCGCGTTGTTTTTGCAGTTTAGAACACAGAAAAATACTACAGTCTTTTTAGATACCATAGTTTTCTTTACTGTGACTTGTTTGGCTAGCACTAAATACTGTGTTATTAAAACTAGAGTATTCTTAAAACTGTAGTAATTTCTCTGCATAAAAAAAAAACCCTAGACCTCTTTTTTAAAAGCAGAGCAAGCGAAAGAAACAAGCCAGTCGCTAACTATTCACAACAAGCTCGTCTCGCTCTCACACTGTTGCGTCCGCCCCCTCCGCTGCGGCCATCTCTCTGTAGATTCTCCATCGGCTACGTTCAGCTCCTGTTCTTATGCACGTGTATGGTAATGGCTACCTAGCTAGCTCCCGAGAATAACTGACCATAAATTGCAAAGAAGCCAGCTACGCGTGTTTGCCCTGCTAATGGCAAGGTATATGCTAGCTAGCTGCATCTGCATGGCCGATTAGTTGAATGCACCGGCTAGTTAGATGTGAGTGTTTGCAGCGCTAACAGCTAGCCATCTAAACTTACAACACTGCACACGCCACAACCAAACAGGTGCTCTGTATTGTCAATACTCTAAAATACTCTGTTATGTTAAAACCACGGTATGTTATGCCTACAGGCTAAAATACTGTAGTTTGCTGATACTATAGTTTTTTTAATACTTTGCTATCAAACAGAGCCTTACTCTCTCTGTTCCAGAATGTAAGGTGCATTTCTTCTAATTCCTCATAATTCCCTTGTTAGCCCTTCAGAAAAAAGGAAAGTATCTCTCTCCTTATTGTCTGTATCTCTCTTTGTAGCAAAAGAAGGAAAGTATCTCTCTATCGACTGCATGTATCTCATACTTTCCTCGACTAACTGATTTACTTGCCACTAACAAATAAATTTGCCAAGGGTGATTTCGTCCTAACATGTCTATAATTCTGTGTCTTGGTCGCCGTGCCAAAAATAATACACCTTACATAAAGGAACGGAGAGAGTATATGGAGGGAGTAGTATTAATGGCAATGCATGCATGCGTGAGGAGTACTACAATAAACAAGAACGTTTTACATGCATTGGTTAATTATATCTTGATCATTGCACTTAAGAATTTAATGCGCTTTGATATCTAAACATGTGAATGTGACCAGTAAATTTGATTAGTACTAGTGTCATATATTAGATTGTAGACTCATCTTTTCTCGGGAAATGCTATGTCACAGTAACATATTATGTTACTCTAAACACCTCTCTCCTCATTAACTACGTGACACATAAGCAACTTTGACTTGAAAAACGCTATGTTACTAGCTAAGTTACTCCCACTATGACCAGCCTTAGCCGGAAGCAAAGCGCCTTTTTAGCGGGGATTTGCATCATTATATGAAGGTGCAAAACCAAGTGTTACTACTAGACCAAACAAGTTCAAAACAAGAAATTAGACCCACTCACGGCATGGCATGCCTGTCTCGTTTGGTCCGTCGGTCAAAGCACTTCCTCCTGGCATAACAATAGAGTATTTTTTTTAGAATGCTCTTGGCATGTCACTAACATGTGGGAACGAGTGTGAGTAAACTGACCTCAATACACGGCAAAATCGCCAGCCCACCACACTTTGAGAGAGACGAGGAGCGAGAAGCGATACAGGCTGGTTGATAATAGAACTAGGTGTCGCATAGAGGCCGAGGAATATGGTAAATGCATGAGGTGGGCCATGTACGATGTAGCTACACTGGGCTACTAAGTGAGTGGTGCACTTCGATGGCACGTACGCAAAAAAAATTCTCCTCGATGGCATGTGAATCATGCACATACTTAATGACGGAGCACAGGATGGTAGCCATGGGCATGGTCGACCCTTTTTGGAGAGAGTACTAAATAATGTTGATGTGTCCCGTCAACTCGCAGAACGAGGAGAAGCTTGCTTACTCGCCCTCTCCCTCATTCATGCGCGGTGGCTCAGAGGATGAGGAGAAGCTTGCTTACTATGTACGCCTACACCCTCTCCCTTGCCCACTCGTGCGGTGGCTCACAAGACGAGGAGAGGGTTTTGACTACAGCACCCTCTCCCTCTCCCTTGCCCTCGGCCTCATGCTGGACGAGTAACAGTTCATTCTGTGTCAGATTGCCAGAAGTATATACTGTAGTACCATCATCATTGCTCGACTTCTGGAAGAGGCAAGAGCCAAGCGCAAGGCCACCTACTCACCTACTATAGCCAAAGTTGTGCCACTTTTTAGAGCATAGTTAATAATATAGGCGGCTCTTGTAGCGGCACAACATTTAGAGCAAGTACTCCATCCGTTTCTTTTATTTGATTCGTAGGATTCTTAAAATGCAGGAATAGGAAAAATAAAGCATTGTAGTGTCATGTCCACTTGAATACCATAGCATTAACACAGAGTTTTTGGTGCCACAGGAAAAACAAAGGAAGTGAAAAAAAGTTGGAGTAGATGCTAGATTGCCAATGAACACATGATTTCATAGGAAAAATTCCTATAGCATCCAATCCTATGAATCAAACGGCCAATGTAGGAAAAATTCGTAGGATTCTAGCCATCCCAAAATCCTATGAAATTCCTTTTCATCAAAGGAACCCTAAGGTATGAATATAGAATGTTGTCAAAGTCAACATTTGTAAAGTTTGACTAACTTTGTACTAGGAAAAATAATTAGGGGGGCTCTCCAACATTGTTCCTCGGCTCGCACTTACCATCACGGGGGTCGAACTCATGGGCACGCGGGGGCTCTCACAAGCGCACTCACCACCTCGGCGATCGCGACGAGCTGGCGTTGCTGAAGTCCTTGGCCAGCGACGACGACATTCTCGTTGTCCTCATTAAGAAGCAGGAGCTGGTCGCATAGCTTGATGAAGCTGCTCGAGATCAGCGATGCCTCGGTTGACAAGGCGATAGGCCTCGTCGAGCAACTCATGGGTGAAAATGTGATGATCCTCAAGGCGCTCACCAAGAAGGAGCAAGAAGCCGCCGGCCGGAAGATGTTGCATGAGCAGAGCAGTGCCTCGGGGATGACGCTGACAGCGGTCGTCGAGGAACTGATGGGTGACTTGAGGAAGATCCGGATCGAGTGCGAGCAGTAGGTGGAGGAATCCGTGGCCGCTTTCAAGCAAAGTCGTGAGGAAATGAGGAAGGAGCTGGAGGATGTCATCGCCCGACGATCCATCGAAGAGTAGATACAGTAGCAATCTAGATCGTTGTCTATGATTTCCTTCTTCTCTTGCCCCCATGTCTTCCGAACTTTGCCGCTTGTGGCATCTAAAATTATCCGAAATATTTAAGACAATTATTATCTGCGCCATTGTAAATTTGTCGTCGTACTATCCATTGCCATTTTATTTGTCGTCGTATTATCCGTTGCCCTATGAGGCAATTTAAATTAGGCCAGAATACAAGTTGAAAACACAAACAAAGCAAATGCTGCCATGGGATCACAACCAAACACCCTCCGTCCACCCTGAAAAAAACCTCCGTCCAAGCGCTTTAATTAACCCATTAATGGCCAAGTTTTGAGTGAGGCGGGTTGCGGCTGGTGCATGGAGGTCAAAGAGCTCGCTTCCCGGTGAGCACGGGCGGCCTTGCTGCTCGCACATGTCCCGTCGAGCCTGCGAGGTAGACATGATGTACAGCGGACTTCTCGCACTCGTCCCATCTAATCAAACAGCTGCACGCATGCCACTGAGTATGGTTAAATATTGACACGGTTCATATGATACAACCATTTGTGATATTAACATGTCAGCTTATTTTTTTCAAAATGGACTTCGTTGGCTACTAATGTGTGCGCCTCTTCTTAAACTGGACGATTTTTTAACCAAGTTTCATGTTTTTTGGGTGAGTTTTTTATTTACTAGGATTTAAAAACCGAGATTCTCAATATTTCAGGACGACGACAAGTTTGTAATTCATTCCCATTCCTTAAATGGACCTAAACATGCACCCAATGACACATGTATAATTTCCCACCCATTTTATGCTTGTAGTTCAAATTTGAATTATGGACTACATTTAATGCATAGAAAACTTAATTAGTAATATATACAATGGCGAAACGAATCCTAAATATGCACCCCAAGGACACATGTACGTTTTTTATAGCCATTTTGGTGCACTGGAGCATGTATTTGTAGTTCGGATTTGAATTATGGACATTAAATGCCTAGAAAATTCAATTAATGAATAAAAAAAGGGTCAAACGAACCCTGGATAATTTCAAAGTTTAGCACGAAGCTCCCGTTGTTCCGTACATGTTGCATGTAGAAAAAATACGAGGGTAGAAGAGGGAGCGATTATCGTTTGGCCCACAAGGGGACACGTTTCCCTATCGAAACCACGAGGGTTCTTGCGACAGGCTCCGGTTTGTAAGAGGTTTGTAATAAAGTTTGGCCCAAATTGACAATGTTTTTACCATGACATATATGTGCCATGACGTGACACCATGCCACCTTTAATGACTTTCTAGTGAGTTTTGGATTTATGGGGATTTAAAAACTGAGATTCCAAATGTTTGAGGACGAGCCAAGACGCTAGTCAGGTTGTAATTCGTACACATTCCTTGCATGGGACCTAAACATGCACCCAAGGATACATGCATGTATAATTTTTCTAGCAATTTTGGTGAACTAGAGCATGTATTTGTACTTCAAATTTGAATTATGGACAATGAATGCTTAGGAAACTCAATTAGTGTATAAAAAGGCCAAACAAACCCTGAATAAGTTTAAATTTCAGAGTGGATATCATGTCGTTCCATGTTGCCCGTAGATAAAAATACAAGGTGAAAAGACGGAGCGACTATGTTTCGCCACAAGGGGAACACGTTTCCCTATCGGAACCATCAGGCTTCCTTGAGAGAAGCACCGGTTTGTAAGAGGTTTGTAATAAAGATTGGCCCAAATTGGCAATGTTTTTACCACGACATATATGTTCCATGACGTGAGACCATGCCACCTTTGATGACTTTATGGTGAGTTTAGGATTTTATGGGGATTTAAAACCCGAGATTCCAAATGTTTGAGGACGAGCCAGGACGCCGGTACAGTTGTAATTCGTTCCCATTCCTGGCATTGGACCTAACTAAACATGCACCCAAGGACACATGCATGTACAATTTTTCTAGCCATTTTGGTGCAATTGAGCATGTATTTGTAGTTCAGATTTGAATTATGGACATTAAATGCCTAGGAAACTCAATTAGTGTATAAAAAGACCAAACGAACCCTGATTAAGTTTAAATTTCAGCATGGATATCATGTAGTTCCATGTTGCTCGTAGAAGAAACTACAAGGCGAAAAGAGGTCGTGATTATGTTTCGACAACAAGGGGAACACATTTCCCTATCAGAACCACAAGGCTTCTTGTTGAGAGAAGCTCCACTTGGTAAGAGGTTCGTAATAAAGCTTGGCCCAAATTGGCAATGTTTTTACCATGACATATATGTGCCATGACGTGACACCATGCCACCTTTGATGAATTTCTGGTGAGTTTTGGATTTTATGGGCATTTAAAACCCGAGATTCCAAATGTTTAAGGACGAGCCAGGACGCCGGTACGGTTGTATTTCGTTCCCATTCCTGGCATTGGACCTAATTAAACATGCACCCAAGGATACGTGCATGTATGATTTTTCTAGCCATTTTGGTGAACTTGAGCATGTATTTGTAGTTCAATTTGAATTATGGACATTAAATGCCTAGGAAACTCAAGTAGTGTATAAAAAGACCAAACGAACCCTGATTAAGTTTAAATTTCAGCATGGATATCATGTAGTTCCATGTTGCTCGTAGAAGAAACTACAAGGCGAAAAGAGGTCGTGATTATGTTTCGACAACAAGGGGAACACATTTCCCTATCAGAACCACAAGGCTTCTTGTTGAGAGAAGCTCCACTTGGTAAGAGGTTCGTAATAAAGCTTGGCCCAAATTGGCAATGTTTTTACCACGACATATATGTGCCATGACGTGACACCATGCCACCTTTGATGACTTTCTGGTGAGTTTTGGATTTTATGGGCATTTAAAACCCGAGATTCCAAATGTTTAAGGACGAGCCAGGACGCCGGTACGGTTGTAAGTCGTTCCCATTCCTGGCATGGGACCTAATTAAACATGCACCCAAGGTCACGTGCATGTACGATTTTTCTAGCCATTTTGGTGAACTTGAGCATGCATTTGTAGTTCAGATTTGAATTATGGACATTAAATGCCTAGGAAATTCAATTAGTGTATAAAAGGGCCAAACGAACCCTGAATAAGTTTAAATTTTAGCATGGATATCATGTAGTTCCATGTTGCCCGTAGAAGAAAATACAAGGCGAAAAGAGGCCGTGATTACGTTTCGACAATAAGGGGAACACGTTTCCCTATCGGAACCACAAGGATTCTTGTTGAGAGAAGCTCCGGTTTGTAAGACGTTTGTAATAAAGCTTAGCCCAAATTGGCAATGTTTTTACCACGACATATATGTGCCATGACGTGACACCATGCCACCTTTGATGACTTTCTGATGAGTTTTGGATTTTATGGGGATTTAAAACCCTATATTCCAAATGTTTGAGGATGAGCCAGGACGGCGGTACGGTTGTAATTCGTTCCCATTCCTGGCATTGGACCTAATTCAACATGCACCCAAGGAAACATGCATGTACAATTTTTCTATCCATTTTGGTGAACTTAAGCATGTATTTGTAGTTCAGATTTGAATTGTGGACATTAAATGCCTAGGAAACTCAAATAGTGTGTAAATAGGCCAAACGAACCCTGAATAAGTTTAAATTTCAACATGGATATCATGTAGTTCCATGTTGCCCATAGAAGAAAATACAAGGTGAAAAGAGGCCGTGATTACATTTCGACAACAAGAGGAACATGTTTCCCTATCGGAACCACAAGGCTTCTTGTTGAGAGAAGCTCCGGTTTGTAAGAGGTGTATAATAAAGCTTGGCCCAAATTGGCAATGTTTTTACCATGACATATATGTGCCATGACGTGACACCATGCCACCTTTGATGACTTTTGGTGTGTTTTGGATTTTATGGGGATTTAAAACCCAAGATTCCAAATGTTTGAGGACGAGCTAGGACGCCGGCACGGTTGTAATTCATTCCCATTCTGGCATGGGACCTAATTAAACATGCACCCAAGGACACATGCATGTACAATTTTTCTAGCCATATTGGTGAACTTGAGCATGTATTTGTAGTTCAGATTTGAACTATGGACATTAAATGTCTAGGAAACTCAATTAGTGTATAAAAAGGCCAAACGAAACCGGAATAAGTTTAAATTTCAGCATGGATATAGTGTAGTTTGATGTTGCCCGTAGAAAAAATACAAGGCGAAAGAGGTCGTGATTACGTTTTGACAACAAGCGGAACATGTTTCCCCATAGGAACCACAAGGCTTCTTGTTGAGAGAAGCTCTGATTTGTAAGTGGGTTGTAATAAAGCTTGGCCCAAATTCGACAATGTTTTACCACGACATATATGTGCCATGACATGATACCATGCCTTCGACGGAGATTGTCCATTTTGGAAATGAAGTGCATCTAGTTTTTGCCTTAACCCTCTCAACTTTTTAGAACATGCTATGCGGGTCAAATGATGATACCATGCCAACTTTCAACCATTTCAGAGTTCATTTGAAGTGCTTTTCAATTTCAGGGTCATTTAGGTCAAAAAAATCAGGAAATGCATGAAAAATTCCAAATGAAGTCACAAAGGGTTGAAAATTGATGACGTGGCTTTGAATTGTGCATTTTTAACACACAAAAAGTCTGGAGTTCAAATAAGTTCAGAAAAGTGAAATCCCTTTGTAAGAGAAGAGTTTTCATTCGAAACCCTGATTCTTCAGAAGAGATTGTCCATTTTGCACATGAAGTGCATCCAGTTTTTGCCTGTAACCCTCTCAACTTTTTAGAACATGCTATGTGGGGGAAATGATGATACCATGCCAACTTTCAACCTTTTCTGAGTTCATTTGAGGTTTGTAATAAAGCTTGGCCCAAATTGGACAATGTTTTACCACGACATATATGCGCCATGACGTGAAACCATGCCAACTTTCATGACGTGACACCATGCCAACTTTCATGTATATTTTTTCTAGCCATTTTGGTGAACTAGAGCATGTATTTGAAGTTCAGATTTGAATTATGGACATTAAATGCCTAGGAAACTCAATTAGTGTATAAAAAGGCCAAACGAAAACCATGTGCCTACCAAACCGTGGCCGATGTCGCCCGCGATCTGAGTCGTGCATTCTGATTGGCCAGAACCCAAACCCCACGGATCATATGTATGCACCGTTGGATGCTCCCAGATCAAACGACAACCCTCAGCCCTTTCGATAGCACATGTAGTACATGGGTAAGCACTGTGTGCATGTGTCATCTAGCTCATGCTTCCTTCTCTTGTATGTTTTATAAACAGGCTACCGTTTCCCGCCACTCCTCTCATCGGTTTCCCGCCTCTTCTCCCATCGGTTTCCCGCTACCAGTGTCTCATTAAAGGCTAGGCGGCGACACACCAGCCATCGCACATAGTTTCTAAAAGAACAAATGTGCATGATAGGAGGAAGTAGTCCCATAGGGTGACCAGCGTGAGCAAAATGGTGTAGGTACTGGCTTAACCGTGTGCGATGCAAGTGCGATGTAAAATCAGCATGACTGCGCAAGCGCGAGCAAATGGTGGAGGTACTAGTTTAACCGTGTGCGATTCAAGTGCGCTATGAAATCATCATGTCTGCGCAAGCGTGAGAAAAATGGTGCAGGTACTGGCTTAACCGTGTGCGATGCAAGTGCACTGTAAAATAAGCACGACCGCGCAAGTGCGAGAAAATGGTGGAGGTACTAGTTTAACCATGTGCGATGCAAATGCGATGTGAAATCACCACGACTGCGCAAGAGCGAGCAAAATGGTGCAGGTACTGGCTTAACCGTGCACTACTAGGGAAAAGCCTAGTAGTAGCGCTGGTTTTTGGCTTATCAGTAGTGCGGGTAACCGCAATACTAATACAGGGCTACAGCTAAAGCTTAGCAGTAGCGCCTGCTGGCACGCGCTACTGCTATATCTACTTAGTAGTTGTGCTTTCCCAAAAAACTAATATTGGTAATTACTAGTAGCGCTTCTCTCCGCCCGCGCTACTACTATTATTCCGTATTCTATTTCTTTTAAAATTTAGGTCGTATTCATACACCTTTATACAATTTTTCATACAGTAGCAATTTAGAGATTGTTTTTACATTATAATGAGTTATTAAACACTAGGTGAAAGAACCATGGATTAGTTTCAAGTGCATGGATCCAAAGTAACCAATAGTCACTTTGGATCTATCCATTTGAAACTAATCCGCGGTTCTTTCACCCAATGACATAATAACTTATCATCATCATCATCATCATCATCATCATCATCATCATAATATCCTTAACAACTTATTACAATAATATATCATTGTCATATATCTCATCATCATCATCATTTTCGTCCATGAGACATCATATAACAACTTGGTCACTAGTTATAATAACAACTCCTCCTCATCATCATAGTACTCATAATCACTACTCCTACTCAACATCACCATCAAGTATAAGACATTGTAGCACATAATAAAAGCTTCTCATCATCATCATAGTCATATATAATCAACACTAACTAATTGGTCTTAATACCTAGGACCTACTCCTCTCTCCTAGGTAAAATACCATAAAACAGATAAACCGGTCCTTCTCCATAATGGAGAATGGACATAAACCTATCTCCAACTTGTGGCTTGCGCACATTCATTTTGTCTCCAATTATTTGCGTGTGCGCATTCATCACTTTGTTGCATTCTTTGATTTTGAGCCTTCCATCATTTGAAGAAATCGAGTATGCAGTATGGTAAGCCTTCGAAGGAGTTGGTCATATGCTAACCATATGCATATCACCTTTGGTAAATAGCATGTCAGGCACAACCTGGTTTAGGAGCCTCTGTTCAAAAATGTAATAGTAACATATATAGTTAGCAATGTAGTTTACTTAAGAATAATGTATGCAATGAAGTTACCATCATTAACAAAATCTTACCAAGTTTTTGGCAATGAAGTTACCATCAAGCAATTTATGGACTAGTGGCACTTATCTAGTATAATTTGGGCTGATAGAGTGATTGGTTTTCAAGGCCTCAACAACTTCTATGGATGAGACAAGATAACCTTTCTCCTCACAATTAAGTTTGGAGTCATAGCTATAGTATGTGATGTCTACTACCTTTCGAGTATTTCTTAAAGATAAGAAATAAGCTGACAATTATAAATAAATAAGTTTAGTACCGACGAACACCAAATATTTTTAAATTAACAACATAAATTACTGAACTTAACAAATTAGTTTGACAAACTCACGTCTAGGCAAAACTGGAGGCATATCCACATCCACCCAGATGTCGATATTATCATCATCATCATCATAATCTTCATGAAGAATATCAAATATTATTTGCATTCCCTCCTCAAATCCATATGCCTTCTAGAGAGCTTCCCAATTAGAGCAACCGAAATGGGAGTGATTGACCGTATTGTACAACTTCACCAGAAACTCATAACCATGTTTAGTTCTTAAGTGAGCCCTCTTCGTTTCCACATTCTCAAAGTCATCTAAACCAAAACCAAGCTTCTCCAATACATATGATCTAGCGTGGCACGGGTTGTACTAATCGAATTGAAAAAAATCCATAAATTACACATTGAACAAAAGAAGCACAAGTGATGATATTAATTACGATGAAATGCTCGCTGTTGCGTAACGTACAAACATCCAAGGTCTCTTCCAGCTTCACGGTGAAAAACCTATCATTTTGCAGGTGAGGAAACCTGTGGCACAAACCCCGGTCATCGTAGCAGTACCCGTACTCCGGGATCCCATCACCCTCAGACATCTCCTGTGTTCAAAATTCAAAGATTATAACTCGACGACAAAACCCAAAAAATCTGGCATCACCTTTGCTAAAAAAGGACATATCGAGCGCCTGAAATTTGCCGGAAGGGAAATTAATCAACACTCCGGCAAAACATAGGCCACTTATCGATGGTCATTGCATTTCAATGGTTGAAAATATGAACAAAAGCATTTCAAAATATCTTATATATAATCCTAACATAACTAAATTTGCCAATATAGGTCTCTCTCTAAACTAGTTTTATTAAGCACTTACTAAAACTAGTTTTATTAACTACTTACTAAATAAATTAGTTTTATTAACTACTTACTAAATAAAACAGTTCTATTAAGCACTTTCTATAAATAAACTAGTTCTATTAAGCACTTACTAAATAAACTAGTTCTATTAAGCACTTAATATAAATAAACTAGTTATATTAATCACTTACTAAATAAACTATTTCTATTAAACACTTGCTAAAAATTCTACTACCCTACTTCTACCCTAAATTTTCTTACTTCTATTTCATTCAAAACACCTAAAATAGTCAAAAAATATTCTATTAAAAAACCTACATTCTACAATGTCTACATTCTAAAATCTACATTTAAATTACCTACAGTTTGCAAGAACAGAGACAAGGGAGGGAGGGAGGGAGGAGAGAGGAGGGGGAGGGGGCAGCCGGAGGAGGATGAAGAGGCTGTGGGAGGAGGGCTGCCGGCGGAGGAGGGACGAGGGGGCGGCCGGAGGAGGAGGGAGGAGGGGCACGGTGGGAGGAGGAGGGAGGGAAGGAGGGATGGAGGGAGTACCTCGGTAGAGGAGCAGCGCGGCGGTGGCGAACGACGGGTATCAGCGCGGGCGAGAGTGACTGAGAGGGAGAGTGAGTGAGAGGGTCAGCCGCGTGGGGAGGATAAGGTAGGGTTAGTAGTAGCGCGGGTTCGTGAAAAGCGCTACTGCTATGGAGCATAGCAGTAGCGCTGGGTAAGGGTACATGCTACTGCTAAGTGGGGCTAGCTATGTGCGCCCAGTTCAAACATAGCAGCAACACGTTTTGCTAGTACGCGCTACTGCTAAAATGATAGCAGTAGCGCGGTTTATTTACACGCGCTACTACTAAGTAGCAGTAGTGCATGATTTTGTCCAGCGGTACTGCTAAGATGTTGTGTATAATGTTTTCTCTAGTAGTGGTGTGGGATGCAAGTGCACTGTGAAATCACCACGACTGCGCAAGCTCGGGCAAATGGTGGAGGTAATGGTTTAACCGTATGCGATGCAAGTGCGCTGTATAATCGCCACTACTCCCAAGCTAAAGGCGGGTGAGTTTATTTAGAAATTAGGACGAGTGGTGTGTGATAGACCATCTAGCTAGAAATACAAAAACAAACAACCCGCCTTGAGTGTGACGCCCCGAGACTGACGCTCCAGATGCCTTCCTTGTATTCCGAGTTTCGCCGTGTGTTTCTTTTGTGCTTGCTCTTTTATTTTTGCATTGCATCATGTCATCATGCCATCATGCCATTTAATTTTAAAACTCATCTAAATAAATTGTATGGATCTTTGATCCATTTAAATCGAGGGAAGGGTGACTTCTCTTTATAACATATCCTCCCAATATTATGGAGCTATATAAAATTATTCCATTTATTTGGAATTGACCATAACCCACTTGCAAAATGTCCCATGCCGTTGTTATCTCAATTATTGGTCTCCAACCTTGCCCATAGTTTCTTTCATCATTTTCTGGAGCTCCACCAAAAATCCGAACATTTTTGGACCTTCCTTTTATCAAGTCCTAGTTCAAACCCATTTGAATTATATTCAAATGAGTTTGAATTTAAATCTTTCAATCATGGCCTTTCTATTTGTCTTGGAACGAGCATATTTTTGAGAGTCCGGGAAAATTATCCCCATGCGCAAATCTTTCCCTAACCCTCTCTTTCTTTTCCTCTCTCTATTTCTTTTCTGCTAGAAAATTAGAGGGAGAGAGAAGAGAGACAGCCCAGGCCGGCCCATCCATCCCAGCGGCCCAACTAACCCTCCTAAGCCCAGCCACGTCTATCTAACCCTAACCCTCTCCCCTGCCCGATCCCCATCTCTCCTTTGTTCCTCCTCTAGCGCCGCCATCGCACGCCCGCTGCCAGCGCCAGGAAGGGCTTCGCCCCGATCCCCTCGCGCACCGCCCGCTCCTCCCATCGCCTCGACCACTCCACCCGAGCCGCTCCTCTTGATGCCTTGCCTCTCCCTCGTCTCCCTCTCCTTGATACCCTCCGCCGCCACCCTCGTGCGCCCTCGTCCTCGTTCCCGCGCCTCCCTAAGCCCGACGGTCGTCCTCGTCACCTCCAGCCGCCGCCGCCGTCCAGGACCCCATGGCCGCACCAAGTTGCACAGGAGCTCAGCGCCAAGTCCCGCCGCGGCAAGCCCTCCGTTGCCTGCGCCCGTGCCCCTCCTCTATCGTGCCGCCATCTCCCTCGCTCGACCCCCTCGGCCTCCTCCACCCCGTCGCCGTTCGGAGCCGCGCCCGTCCCTGTGCACTGGCGCCATGGCCAGGATCACCGCCGCCGCACCCGGCCACATGCAGCCTCCTCCTCTGTCGCCCGCGCCATCCAGCTGCGCCGCGCCCGAAGCGCTAAGTACCCGATCTGCTCCAAGCCGCGCCGTCGGCCATGCCTTCGGCCGGATCCTGCAGCCCGCGCCATCCATCTCATGGATCGAGCCGGCCCGCGTCCACCACCACCACCTTTGCGGTCAAGACCCTCGAACCACCACCATCAGCGCCCGGTAGCACCTCCTCTGTCCGTGACTTGTGATGCTGCCCCTTTTGTCGTTGCCAAGGCCACTGAATCCAGGGACACAAGACCACCTCGGTGGATTCCTTTTGACAAGTTCCTCACGGCGACCCTGAACATCTACGTGGATTTGCCAAGTACCACGACGACCATCGCTTGCCAAGTTCGACTACACGGTGACGCGTCAAGTACCTCTACCGCGTCTACAGGATCGCCAAGAACGCGTACCTCGACGACCCGCCAAGTACCCCTTCGGATCGCCAAGTTCATCTACCACGTGTACCACTACCGTCACCAAAGACCGTCAAGTGTAAAACTACCGCCGCCGTTGATTCGACAAGACAACATGTACAACTACTTCCTCTACCGACGCCGTGTACGACTACTTCCCACGACGACCCGTGAACGTCTACTTCCACTATCGTCGCAAGAATGACTACCTCCACTACGGCCCGTGAACGACTACTTCCACTTCAAACTCGTTCTGCCCGAGAACGCATGCTTCAAAAGTATAACCCGAGACGACCGCGATGAGATGCCCTTGCATGTATGAGATGTACCATATGTTTTGCACCATGATCGAATTTTCCTTGCGATGCCCCTCTTTTGCCATGCCACCGTCCCGTGGCAACCCAGAATTCGGGATCACCCCACCATCTTGCATGACTCGCTCACGCCCAGTTCTCATTTGCATCGGTATCTCACTCGAGTTGTCGGATCATCGGAATGTTGTCGTGGCACCATTTCCGTTTCGTTGCCGTGGCACCCATTTTGTTCCGCCATGGTGACCAAATGCCTCGTATCATGCTCATGTCAACATTTTCATAAAATTTCATAAAACTTGCATATGTCATCCGCATCATGATAACAACATTTAAATGTTTAAAATTGTGTTTGCATTAAATTGCTAATGACATATGGGGATTTTCTGGAATGGTTGTTTGTTATTTCCGGCCTCATTTAAAATTGCCTAGATAGGTAGTTTAATTAGGTTTCACCTCTTGCCATGTTTAACCCCATTTAATATTGTTGTGTACCTAAACGAGAGTGAACTAAATAACTCGATGTGGTGTTTCGTCAATATGCAACTCGTTGCATATTGAGCTCCACTTAATTTGTAGTATTGTTTGTTGCACTTTGCTATGCCATGCCTCTTTAAACCGGACATGCATCATACTTGTTTGTGCATCATGACATGTTTATGCTTGTGTGTTTACCATGTTGTTTGCTTCTTTCCGGTTTGCTTCTCTTAGCTTCTGTTTCGTTCCGGAGTTGTGAGGATTCGTTCGACTACATCCGTTTGTCTTCTTCATGGACTCGTTCTTCTTCCTTGCGGGATCTTCAGGCAAGATGACCATTCCCCTCGATATCACTTCTATCTTTGCTTGCTAGTTGCTTCGTTCTATCGCTATGCTGCGCTACCTATCACTTGTTTACCATGCCTCCCATATTGCCATGTCAGCCTCTAACCTTTTCACCATTCCTAGCAAACCATTGCTTGGCTATGTTACCACTTTGCTCAGCCCTCTTATAGCGTTGTTAGTTGCAGGTGAAGTTGAAGATTGCTCCATGGTGGACAGGATTATGTTGGGATATCACAATATCTCTTATTTAATTAATGCATCTATATACTTGGTAAAGGGTGGAAGACTCGGCCTTTTGCCTGGTGTTTTGTTCCACTCTTGCCGCCCTAGTTTCCGTCATACCGGTGTTATGTTCCCGGATTTTGCGTTCCTTACGCGGTTGGGTGATTTATGGGACCCCCTTGACAGTTCGCTTTGAATAAAACTCCTCCAGCAAGGCCCAACCTTGGTTTTACCATTTGCCTACCTAAGCCTTTTTCCCTTTGGTTCTGCAGACTCAAGGGTCATCTTTATTTTACCCCCCCGGGCCAATGCTTGTCTAAGTGTTGGTCCAAACCGAGCGATGTCCGGCGCCCCCTGGGCAACCAGGGTCTATGCCAACCCGTCGTCTTGCTCATCCGGTATGCCCTGAGAACGAGATATGTGCAGCTCCTATCGGGATTTGTCGGCACATCCGGGCGGCTTTGCTGGTCTTGTTTTACCATTGTCGAAATGTCTTGTAAACCGGGATTCCGACTCTGATCGGGTCTTCCTGGGAGAAGGTATATCCTTCGTTGATCGCGAGAGCTTATCATGGGCTAAGTTGGGACACCCCTGCAGGGTATATTATCTTTCGAAAGCCGTGCCCGCGGTTATGAGGCAAATGGGAATTTGTTAATGTCCGGTTGTAGATAACTTGACACCAGATCCGAATTAAAATGCATCAACCGCGTGTGTAGCCGTGATGGTCTCTTCTCGGCGGAGTCCGGGAAGTGAACACGGTTTTGGGTTATGTTTGAAGTAAGTAGGAGTTCAGGATCACTTCTTGATCATTGCTAGCTTCACGCCCGTTCCTTTGCTTCTCTTCTCGCTCTTATTTGCGTATGTTAGCCACCATATATGCTTAGTCGCTGCTGCAACCTCACCACTTTACCCCTTCCTTTCCCATAAGCTTAAATAGTCTTGATCTCACGGGTTTTGAGATTGCTGAGTCCTCGTGACTCACCAGATACTATCACAACAGTTGCAGGTGCCGATGATACCAGTGCAGGTGATGCAACCGAGCTCAGATGGGAGCTCAACGAAGACCTTGGTCGTTGCTATGTTTCGTTTCATGTTGATCAGTAGTGGAGCCCAGTTGGGACGATCGGGGATCTAGCAGTTGGGTTATCTTCTTTTCTTTTGGCTTCGTCCGTAGTCGGACTATATGTGTGTACTCTGAATGATGTATGATTTATTATATGTTCATTGTGTGAAGTGGCGATTGTAAGCCAACTCTTTATCCCATTCTTGTTCATTACATGGGATTGTGTGAAGATGACCCTTCTTGCGACAAAACCACAATGCGGTTATGCCTCTAAGTCGTGCTTCGACACGTGGGAGATATAGCCGCATCGTGGGTGTTACAAGTTGGTAATCAGAGCCATCCCCGACTTAGGAGCCCCCTGCTTGATTGTTTGCTGGCGTTGTTGAGTCTAGAACAAAAATGTTTTGAGTCTTAGGATTATATATATCGGAGAGTAGGATTCTTTTTACTCCTCAGTCCCTTCGTCGCTCTGGTGAGGTCTCCTGACGTAGATGTTTTGACTTTCCTCTCCTCAAATTTCACTAAAAATTTTAGGATCACGCGGGTATCTTGGAATCGTTCCGATGGTTTTGTGACGAGAACATTGTTCTTGGTGCCTCCTGTCTATTATGTGGCATTGACCCGGGGAGTTGAGCTCCGAGGTGTTGTCGTCACAATTTTATCGTTGCAGTTCTGGAATACCTGAGTTTTGCCGACATCGAAAATCTCTTTTATGCAGTTGTTGGTGAGATAACCTCGACGCCACCCAGTACTGGGGGGGAGTTCGGGAGTATTGCCATAACTCGTATAACGGATGCTTTTCGAAGGTTGAGGTACACGATTTCGGAGTTTCTTGGTTATGTGTTGACGGATGGATACAACTTGGATGTAGGGATTGTTAGTTTTGGGTGAGATATATATTGCTTCCCCTGTATCCCCAACACCTGATTGCAAAACCAGAAAGTTTCGGGAGTTTTATAGGTGGGAATTCAAGTAGCTCCTAGAATATCTTTTCGACAAAATGCATGATACAAGATTGGGGTTTGACGTCTAGTGGTCCGCCTTTCCACGGTCATTTTTACAGTGGTCTCATTGTGTCTTAAAGAACCCTTGGCTATGCTGGTTCGGGGACACTTCGTATGTCATGTGCACTGCCTTGTACATGATGGTGCTGTACAATCGAGCCTGTGTGGGCCCCACCACGAAAACTTCGGATGAAATCTCTATCATATGTTTGTTTCCGGTTTATTCTGCAAGCCAAATCCTTTGTTTTGTGTTATATGTGGTATTCGAGTTGCTTCGAAGTCAAAGGTTGAATCCATACCTTTCCTAAATGGTGTTCTCATATTTCTATGGGAATGCTAATCCTTCTTAATCATTGAGGTTGTCATGTTAATTCTTTTCCAACCGGCGTGCTTCTCTTCAAGTGGATCCGAACATTTCAACATTCGCAAGATCAATTCTAAGTTTTCTCAACGGTATCCATTCCATCTGCCCCAAGTTGCCTTTGTTTTCCCGCCCTCCCACCCTTTTTCTTCAAGGACTCAGATTTGTTAATCGGGTATTCATTTTATTGATGGGAAGTCTCTCCATTCTTTTCCGTCAATGTTCTTATTCGGTGATTCTCAGGAAGATACTAACGGAGCTTCAAGTTTATTATTCTTCGTCTCTTTTCTTCTCTGGTGGATTTAACTCAAGCTTTCGGTGTTGATCATATCCTTTTTCCTCGTTCAAATGCTATCCCATGCCGGTGCATCTCATAATCATTCACCTCTCTCTCTTCATATCCGAAGTGCCGAGGATATCTCAGAAGATTTGTGTCTCCATTATCAAGATCCGTTCAAGCTATTTGGAGATTATTATCTCATTCAAGTCATTTAATTCAACCGGCGCAATCCCACCTTTCAATCAATTGTTCAACAGTGTTTCTCTTGAGTGGGTCCTAACCCACAGGTCTTTTCCCAGGATCTTACCTGACTCTTCTAATTATCAGGAGCGATTCTCAAATTCATTTCCATGTTTGACGTAAGAATGAATTTTCATCAGTCATATTCTTTCTCCAAGATCGCTTTCAAAATATTTTCAGCATTGGTTCATCATTTCTATTCTTCTTTGTTCCGAAGTGCCTCAACAATTTTGGTGGTTCTCAACGTCATTCTCAGCTTTGAAGACCGAAGAAGAGTTCCTCTTAAATCCTTACCCGTTCTTCCAAAGATTCATGGTTCTAGCTTTATACCATCCTCTCATAATTGCTTTCGATTGTGAGAATTCTTTTCACCTATCCGGAGCATTTCATGAGTTGTTTCCATTTCTTTCCTCCGAAGGCCATCATGTCATAATTCTTCATTCTCAGCTTTCAACTCTTGTTCTTGAATTCTTACGGTGCATCGTTCTAATATCCTCTAATCAGTTCATGATCTCTTCGTTCTCTTGTATCTAAATCCCCTCAAGTATCTTCATTCGTTTTCCAATTCTTCTCGGTGAATTGTACCTTTGCTACTTTCTTTTTCAATTATTACGGTGGTTCGTTCAAGATTTCACTTCCTTCATTATCATATCAAATATTCGTTGTTTCCAAATCCCACCGGTGGTTCCATCAATACCTTCTCAAGTTTGCGCTATATCTCTCTTAATTCTTTCTACGAGAATAAGTAGTATGCCAAATCCATTGCTTGTCATCAATTTAATTTGATGAAGGATAAGCATACAATAAATCTTATTCTTATTTCCTTGAGGTAATTCAATTCTTTTCTTCCGAAGATTGTTCTTGATGAAGTAATTCTCGATTCTAGTGTTTCATCTTTTCTTTTCTGGAGTTCCAAGTTTTCTCGGTTATATCGTCGCGAAGCTCTATCTAAATCATTGCAAGGATTCACCTTGTATTTTCAACTTCTCTTTCTTTCTACCATTCTTTTATTACCGGAGTTCTTCATGGAGGCTCAACATGGTGGTTCAGCAAGGATTCTTTTCATTCTTCAATTGTTCTTCAAGATTTCTCTCGAAGTTATGACCCGCCAAGCTATACTCAAAATTAAACATGGTGCTCAAGACATGTTTTGTTTTGAGGCGTTCAAGTATTCTTCTTCTTGCATTTCGAAGTGCAATTCTCCTACCTTATCTTTTGAGGTGGTGTTATATCATTCTTGGCAATTTCCATTCATGTTTCTTGATTCACATGTTGTCAAGAATGAGGTATTTTAAATCCATATCTCTTCGTTGGAGTTATCTTGTGTCATATTTCACCTAAAGCCTTCCCTAAGGAATGTTGCTATTGTGGTGCTTATCAATGATCCAAGTTTTCTCCTATCCTCTCGGCAAAAGCAGTTTTCATCTCTTCGTTGATCTCAAGCAAGCAATTGTTTCTGTTAGTGGCCGGTTGTCACCTCATAATTTTGAGATGTTTTCCATAAGCCCACAACAAGCTTATCCTTTCATTGTTGATAATCCAACAACTCCGTTCTAGCATTTCCTGTAAGCTTGCTCTTTCAAGATCAAGTTTTCCTACGTTCATTCTATTCCATTTTTTCATTTCTTCCGGAGGCATTGTGATGTTGTGCTCTTCACCCATCACGTTGCTTTGTCAAGATCACGTTATTTTCTTGCTCATCCATTTAACCGAAGTGTTGTGTTCTCATTCAAGTTCTTTCATCTTATCAAGTTTTGCCTCTCTTTTCAACCTTAGTGTTGTCTGAAATCCTTTTTACCCCTTATGCCATTCTTTCAATAGTTCCGGAGGCAGGTGTTGTTGATTTCATCAACTATCATCCCATCTTCTCAAGTTCATGTTATATTCCTTCCATGTTCAACCGGAGTGCTACCCGAATTCTTCCCTCTCATCTTGTTTTAACCAGAGCGGTTCCTATTCCTTCTTGTCCATTGTACTCATCATTCATAGCTTTGCAACCTCCAAGGTTCAAATGGTGTTCCTTGTTTCTATTTTCTACCGCAGTGCTCTCAATTGTGTTCAACTCCATTGTGTTCTTTCTATCAACTTTTCAACCTCTCAAGGTTCTTTGGTTTCACTCTTTTGTCGAAGAAGCAACTTAGTTTTACCTCTTCTCTTCCTCTTCCGTTTCTCTGTGGTGCCATCCTAGATCTCGGGACGAGATCCTCTTGTAGTGGTAGAGTGTTGTGACACCCCGAGACTGACGCTCCAGATGCCTTCCTTGTATTCCGAGTTTCGCCATGTGTTTCTTTTGTGCTTGCTCTTTTATTTTTGCATTGCATCATGTCATCATGCCATCATGCCATTTAATTTTAAAACTCATCTAAATAAATTGTATGGATCTTCAATCCATTTAAATCGAGGGAAGGGTGACTTCTCTTTATAACATATCCTCCCAATATTATGGAGCTATATAAAATTATTCCATTTATTTGGAATTGACCATAACCCACTTGCAAAATATCCCATGCCGTTGTTATCTCAATTATTGGTCTCCAACCTTGCCCATAGTTTCTTTCATCATTTTCCGGAGCTCCACCAAAAATCCGAACATTTTTGGACCTTCCTTTTATCAAGTCCTAGTTCAAACCCATTTGAATTATATTCAAATGAGTTTGAATTTAAATCTTTCAATCATGGCCTTTCTATTTTTCTTGGAATGAGCATATTTTTGCGAGTCCGGGAAAATTATTCCCATGCGCAAATCTTTCCCTAACCCTCTCTTTCTTTTCCTCTCTCTATTTCTTTTCTGCTAGAAAATTAGAGGGAGAGAGAAGAGAGACAGCCCAGGCCGGCCCATCCATCCCAGCGGCCCAACTAACCCTCCTAAGCTCAGCCGCGTCTATCTAACCCTAACCCTCTCCCCTGCCCGATCCCCATCTCTCCTTCGTTCCTCCTCCAGCGCCGCCATCGCACGCCCGCTGCCAGCGCCAGGAAGGGCTTCGCCCCGATCCCCTCGCGCACCGCCCGCTCCTCCCATCGCCTCGACCCCTCCACCCGAGCCGCTCCTCTCGATGCCTTGCCTCTCCCTCGTCTCCCTCTCCTCGATCCCCTCTGCCGCCACCCTTGTGCACCCTCGTCCTTGTTCCCGCGCCTCGCTAATCCCGATGGTCGTCCTCATCACCTTCAGCCGCTGCCGCCGTCCAGGACCCCATGGCCGCACCAAGTTGCGCAGGAGCTCAGCGCCAAGTCCCGCCGCAGCAAGCCCTCCATTGCCTGTGCCCGTGCCCCTCCTCTGTTGTGCCGCCATCTCCCTTGCTCGACCCCCTCGGACTCCTCCACCCCGTCGCCGTTCGGAGCCGCGCCCGTCCCTGTGCACTGGCGCCATGGCCAGCATCACCGCCGCCGCACCCGGCCACATGCGGCCTCCTCCTCTGTCGCCCGCGCCATCCAGCTACGCCGTGCCCCAAGCGCCAAGTGCCCGATCTGCTCCAAGCCGCGCCGTCGGCCATGCCTTCGGCCGGATCCTGCAGCCCGCGCCGTCCATCTCGTGGATCGAGCCGGCCCGCGTCCACCACCACCACCTTTGCGGCCAAGACCCTCGAACCACCACCATCAGCGCCCGGTAGCACCTCCTCTGTCCGTGACTTGTGATGCTACCCCTTTTGTCGTTGCCAAGGCCACTGAATCCAGGGACACAAGACCACCTCGGTGGATTCCTTTTGACAAGTTCCTTACGGCGACCCCGAACATCTACGTGGATTTGCCAAGTACCACGACGACCATCGCTTGCCAAGTTCGACTACACGGTGACGCGTCAAGTACCTCTACCGCGTCTACGGGATCGCCAAGAACGCGTACCTCGACGACCCGCCAAGTACCCCTTCGGATCGCCATGTTCATCTACCACGTGTACCACTACCGTCGCCGAAGACCGTCAAGTGTACAACTACCGCCGCCGTTGATTCGACAAGACAACATGTACAACTACTTCCTCTACCGACGCCATGTACGACTACTTCCCACGACGACCCGTGAACATCTACTTCCACTACCGTCGCGAGAATGACTACCTCCACTATGGCCCGTGAACGACTACTTCCACTTCAAACTCGTTCTGCCCGAGAACGCACGCTTCAAAGGTATAACCCGAGACGACCGCGATGAGATGCCCTTGCATGTATGAGATGTACCATATGTTTTGCACCATGATCGAATTTTCCTTGCGATGCCCCTCTTTTGCCATGACACCGTCCCGTGGGAACCCAGAATTCGGGATCACCCCACCATCTTGCATGACTCGCTCACGCCCACTTCTCGTTTGCATCGGTATCTCACTCGAGTTGTCGGATCATCGGAATGTTGTCGTGGCACCATTTCCGTTTCGTTGCCGTGGCACCCATTTTGTTCCGCCGTGGTGACCAAATGCCTCGTATCATGCTCATGTCAACATTTTCATAAAATTGCATAAAACTTGCATATGTCATCCGCATCATGATAACAACATGTAAATGTTTAAAATTGTGTTTGCATTAAATTGCTAATGACATATGGGGATTTTCCGGAATGGTTGTTTGTTATTTCCGGCCTCATTTAAACTTGCCTAGATAGGTAGTTTAATTAGGTTTCACCTCTTGCCATGTTTAACCACATTTAATATTGTTGTGTACCTAAACGAGAGTGAACTAAATAACTCGATGTGGTGTTTCATCAATATGCAACTCGTTGCATATTGAGCTCCACTTAATTTGTAGTATTGTTTGTTGCACTTTGCTATGCCATGCCTCTTTAAACCGGACATGCATCATACTAGTTTGTGCATCATGACATGTTTATGCTTGTGTGTTTACCATGTTGTTTGCTTCTTTCCAGTTTGCTTCTCTTAGCTTCGGTTTCGTTCTGGAGTTGCGAGGATTCGTTCGACTACATCCATTTGTCTTCTTCTTGGACTCATTCTTCTTCCTTGCGGGATCTCAGGCAAGATGACCATTACCCTCGATATCACTTCTATCTTTGCTTGCTAGTTGCTTCGTTCTATCGCTATGCTGCGCTACCTATCACTTGTTTTACCATGCCTCCCATATTGCCATGTCAGCCTCTAACCTTTTCACCATTCCTAGCAAACCATTGCTTGGCTATGTTACCGCTTTGCTCAGCCCTCTTATAGCGTTGCTAGTTGCAGATGAAGTTGAAGATTACTCCATGGTGGACAGGATTATGATTGGGATATCACAATATCTCTTATATTATTAATGCATCTATATACTTGGTAAATGGTGGAAGACTCGGCCTTTTGCCTGGTGTTTTGTTCCACTCTTGCCGCCCTAGTTTCTGTCATACCGGTGTTATGTTCCCGGATTTTGTGTTCCTTGCGCGGTTGGGTGATTTATGGGACCCCCTTGATAGTTCGCTTTGAATAAAACTCCTCCAGCAAGGCCCAACCTTGGTTTTACCATTTGCCTACCTAAGACTTTTTCCCTTTGGTTCTGCAGACTCAAGGGTCATCTTTATTTTACCCCCCCGGGCCAATGCTTGTCTAAGTGTTGGTCCAAACCGAGCGATGTCCGGCGCCCCATGGGCAACTAGGGTCTATGCCAACCCGTCGTCTTGCTCATCCGGTGTGTCCTGAGAACGAGATATGTGCAGCTCCTATCGGGATTTGTCGGCACATCCGGGCGGCTTTGCTGGTCTTGTTTTACCATTGTCGAAATGTCTTGTAAACTGGGATTCCGAGTCTGATCGGGTCTTCCTGGGAGAAGGTATATCCTTCGTTGACCATGAGAGCTTATCATGGGCTAAGTTGGGACACCCCTGCAGGGTATATTATCTTTCGAAAGCCGTGCCCACGGTTATGAGGCAGATGGGAATTTGTTAATGTCCGGTTGTAGATAACTTGACACCAGATCCGAATTAAAATGCATCAACTGCGTGTGTAGCCGTGATGGTCTCTTCTCGGCGGAGTCCAGGAAGTGAACACGGTTTTGGGTTATGTTTGACGTAAGTAGGAGTTCAGGATCACTTCTTGATCATTGCTAGCTTCACGATCGTTCCTTTGCTTCTCTTCTCGCTCTTATTTGCGTATGTTAGCCACCATATATGCTTAGTCGCTGCTGCAACCTCACCACTTTACCCCTTCCTTTCCCATAAGCTTAAATAGTCTTGATCTCGCGGGTTTTGAGATTGCTGAGTCCTCGTGACTCACCAGATACTATCACAACAGTTGCAGGTGCCGATGATACCAGTGCAGGTGATGCAACCGAGCTCAGACGGGAGCTCAACGAAGACCTTGGTCGTTGCTATGTATCGTTTAATGTTGATCAGTAGTGGAGCACAGTTGGGACGATCGGGGATCTAGCAGTTGGGTTATCTTCTTTTCTTTTGGCTTCATGCATAGTCGGACTATATGTGTGTACTCTGAATGATGTATGATTTATTATATGTTCATTGTGTGAAGTGGCGATTGTAAGCCAACTCTTTATCCCAGTCTTGTTCATTACATGGGATTGTGTGAAGATGACCCTTCTTGCGACAAAACCACCATGCGGTTATGCCTCTAAGTCGTGCTTCGACACATGAGAGATATAGCCGCATCGTGGGTGTTACATTGAGCGTTGCAAAAATCGGCGGTTCCACCACTTTTTGTTATTATCATACACGCATATTCTTATTGGACCGTGCGTGATCTTGGCCACTCTGGCCCCGCATCAATTCCTTTACCCAAATTTTAGTAGCCGACGTACTTCAACCGTTGCCCACACTCCTCCAGCACCGACCTTATAGTAAAATTGCAGTAGCCGAGGCATTTGAACTGTCGCCCTCCCTCCTCCACCGCCATCTCTGCCCACCATTACTAAAATTTTCAGTAGCCGCGACATATCCCCAAACACCACAAGCCCCCCACCACAGTCCCCCCACCTGCCCCTCCCCCCTGGAACCCTAGCTCACGGCCGCTGCCGGCACTGCCGCCAACCCATGCCGGTCTGCCCGTTCCTCCTAGCATAGATAATAAACTTCAGGTTACCCAACGATTCCCATACCATCGCCCCACTCCCCTGAGTTTTTAGATGAGGCCTGCAGTGTCCCCCCCCGCCAGATCCACATCTCGTGCTCCAGAATGTCGCAGCCTAAGCTCGACCACGTATCCCGGGGAGCCCGACGAGCATTCGGACAAGAAGTGGTTTATCATGGCCTCTCCGGCGGACGTTGGCGAGGTGGCTGTCGTTCGCCCCGACCTATCGATCTCGGAGCAACACGTCATCGCGGAAGCAGGCGAAGATGTTGACTACGTTGCCATGTCGAAGGTTTCATGTCAGTGGGCTTGCGTATTACTGTATCTCGGGAAAGCTAGCTACAAAATCAAGCTCGTCGATAACGATGACTTCACGCGGGCCATGTCACAGGTTAGGTGGTCCATCCCCAACCCCTCTGGTTCAACCACCATCGATCTCTTTGACGGCCCTGCCACTGATCTCCTCTGCCAAGCGGTCAAGGATTTGCAATCCTTATACGCCATCGAGCCCATTTTGTCATTTCTGAAGGACACGTCTACGGCGGCAGCTTGGAATCCTCAATTGCCAAGTCAGATCTCATCAACCACGACCACGAGGAGGGCACCCACAAAGGTTCTTCCACCATGGGTCTGTGCTCTTCCAACTAGAAGGATCTCGTCGATGAAATGTGAGTCAACATCCTATCAGCAAATCTTACCTTTTCTAGCTTGCCAACCCGTACCCTTTGTTGTAGTAGCATTTGTCGTGTGGTGCTATAATTGTGCTGTGTTTAATTATTTCATTTATGCAAAAAAGTATTGTTCAATAGGGCTATGTGATGTTTAAGTATGAATTGTCCACTTCAGTTTCACGGATGGCTATATTTGGTTGTTTATAGTGAGTAGATGCCTTGTTTATCTTTGTTAGGTTGTTAGGTTGGTTGCAGTGAGCATTTTTCCAGTTATCGAGCCGATGCCTTGTTTATATGTATTTTGTCTTAGTTTGGTTGCAGTGAGCATTTGTCTAGTTATCAAGCAGATGCCTCGTTTATCTGTATTTAGTTGTTAGGTTGCTTTTTTTAGTATTTGTCCAGTTTTCAAGAAGATGCCTTGTTTATCTGTATTTGCTTGTTAGGTTGGTTGCAGTGAGCATTTGTCTAGTTTTCAAGCATATGCCATGTTTATCTATATTTACTTGTTAGGTTGGTTCCAGTGTGACTCTGTCCAGTTTTCAATGGCTATATTTGGTTGTTATACTGATCATTTATGCCTTGTTTATTTTAGTCATTCACAATGCGCTGTTCATTATGTGCAAGTCAGAACTGTGCCGCTCGACTGCATCAATACCAGTCTGAACGACTCTATTTGGTTCCAATTATGCCTGGTGTAGTTCACACATGCCCTTTATTTTAGTTTTACACATTTACCCAGTGATGTTTAAGCATTACCTATGTTCTATTCATTTTCAACAATACCAATTTGAATTGCAATATTTGATGGCTGTTAAGCCTGATGTCGGTAACATTGCCTTCCATTTTATATATGCTTTAATAGCATGCTCAAACCAACACATTCAAGCTATCAATTGGAAATGATATTGTTTACCTTTGCTATATTTGATTGATGTTAAGGTTGTCGTACTTATCATGCCTTTCCACTACTTATGCAGGACAACAACGGGAGTGGCCACCATTTTCCACTGAGGTTAGCCTCATCCCTCAGCTTGTACTCCCCCGTCGTTCCATAATGTAGTGCATATAGATCCAGGCATGGACACTTGTTAGCTTCTAATATTGACTTGTTGCTTGTAGGTACATATGCCCTTGGCAAGGATCAACGCATCGGCCCTTTTTGTGTACGGGTAATGAGATATTCTTGAACAAGCATCAATTGAGGAAACTGATAAGGATTATTAGCAAAAAGATATGAATGGTGGCAAGAAAATTATTTGTTTATGCTCTATCCAACACAACAATGAGCTGTAGGATGGTAACTACAAACTCTGCAGCCTTCTCATTTTACTGCCCATAATGAGTTGTTAGACAACAATGTCTGAATCTTTTTCGTTCGAAGTGGTTCCGAAGCAGATCACTCAAGATTACCTTGCAAAGTACATGAATGGTGGACACGGAATGAGGGTTAAAGTATTTCATCCAAACTACAATGAGCATTGAGAAGTCGTAATGAAGACAATGAAGGATGGACGAGCAGCCATCACAAGGGGTTGGCCTAGAGTCATGCGCGCATTACGCATGGAGGAGGGCACAATATGGGCATTCCGCTTCAGCTTCTCCAGCAACCAAAATGTCTTTCTCCTCTCTCTTTACAGTCTTTAGTACAACTGTGGTTCATCATTCTTTACTTGGTGCTTATGTAGTTCTTCAGTGTATGTAATTGTGCATCGAATTATGCATTCGTGGTTGAACGTATATTTGAAATAAACCTGGTTGGATATGAAATAAGAGATTGCCTACTTTCAAATTTAAAAAGGTGATTTTTATATTAGGGACTAATTAGGGATTACACTGCACATGGTTTGCAAAAGCGAAATGTCTGTGATAGACGTGGAGATCAGACACGTTTCTAGGATCCACTACGTGTGCGATCAATCTCCACTGCACACACGATCAGCCAGGAAAAAACGTGTACGATCAATCTCCACTGCACACATGATCAGTCAAGAAAAAACGTGTACAATTAACAACAACATCGCACGCAGTTCTTACTTATTAAATGTTTGCGATATTCACCTTATCACACACGCTTCGAAATTATTGACTGTTTGTGATGTTGTCCGCATCGCAAACGTTTGGTACTTCTTGGATTAATTGTGTGGGTTGTACATACTAACGGAAACGTATTCCTTGGATGGATTGTGTGGAATGTACATATGAATGGAAACGTCTAGTGGGGGCCGACTGTGTGGGATGTACTTACGACTGAAAACGATTTCGCCTGTATAATTGTATTTTTTAGCACTACTGTACATATAACCGTATTTGCTCGCTCGCCTGTCGCAGACGACCTCATTTTACCGAGCGTGTGTGCCACAAGGGCATATCCCCGACGGTTTCTGGGTCATGTGGGAAGGGCCCCCCTATCGCCCACACTCACTGGGCGACGGTTCCAAATGCCGTCATGGGAAGGGGTTTAAAACCGTTTGTATAGCACCGACGCGTACCAGTGACACATGTATCAAGTTTCCGGTTAATACAATTCTAGCATGAATAATAAAAATTTATCATGATATAAGGAAATATAAAATAACAACTTTATTATTGCCTCTAGGGCATATTTCCTTCAGGTGGCAGCATCGTCGCTGCCGTCAACAATGTCGCATCATACAGTGCCTCCAGTGCATGCAACTGCGCCATCTGTCATTGATGCGTGTGTAGCCGTGCCATGCAGGCAGAGAAAGAAGTCGTCGCTGATGTCGATGAGGTGACACGGCTACATGGACAAGCGGATGTTGATGAGGTGACAGCCAGCACGTCCGCGCCCGCCGCCATCATTGAGGAGAAGTAGAACACGGGAGGCATCCGCCGATTGTATCCCATGAAGGCCACCGCGAGGAGACACCGGCGTAAATAGCAGGTGTCTTGTATGATTCTTCTCATGCCGAATGTGGAGGGGGGGGGGTGAGGGAGTCCTGGATTAGGGGGTCCTGTGACGGCCGGACTATATACTTTGGTTGGACTGTTGTACTATGAAGATACAAGATTGTAGACTTTGTCCCGTGTCCGGGTGGGACTCTCCTTTGCGTGGAAGGCAAGCTTGGAAATTAGGATATGTAGATCTCCTTCTCTGTAACCGATGCTGTGTAACCCTAGCCCCCTCCAGTGTCTATATAAACCGGAGGGCTTAGTCCGTAGGACAACATACAATCATAATCATAGGCTAGCTTCTAGGGTTTAGTCTCTACGATCTCGTGGTAGATCAACTCTTGTAATACTCATATCATCAAGATCAATCAGGCAGGCAGTAGGGTATTACCTCCATCGAGAGGGCCCGAACCTGGGTAAACATCGTGTCCCCAGCCTCATGTTACCATTAGCCTTAGACGCACAGTTCGGGACCCCCTACCGGAGATCCGCTGGTTTTGACACCGACATTGGTGCTTTCATTGAGAGTTCCACTGTGTCGTCACGATAAGGCTTGATGGCTCCTTCAATCATCTTCAATGATGTGGTCTAGGGTGAGGTTTTCCTCCTCGGACAGATCTTCGTATTCGGCGGCTTCATACTGCGGGCCAACTCGCTTGGCCATCTAGAGCAGATCGATAGCTATGCCCCTGGCCATCAGGTTAGGTTTGGAAGCTTGAACTATACTGTCGACATCCACGGAGACTTGATCTTCGACGGATTTGAGCCCATGTCAGGCGCGCCGAACAGTCACGATGAGCCTGACTTAGATCTACCATCAGATAGTGTTCGGGAGATCACATCTGCGGCTGCCCCAGCCCTCAATCCGGAGCAGATCATGCGATTCGAGGATGGGTGGATGGACCCCGCCATGGAGGCCGCACACTTAGTTGCGTTAGAGCCGAACATTGGCTTCATCTCCTATAAGGCCGGTGTCATCGGACCCTCGGACTCGTTTCCGGCCACGGGCTCCGAACCGCGTGCATCCGTGCCTATCGAATCTGATTGGACACCGATCATGGAGTTTACCTCCGCGGATATATTTCAACACTCGCCCTTGGGCGATGTGCTAAATTCATTAAAGTCTCTCTCTTTGTCAGGAGACTCTCGGCAGAACTATGTCCGGCTTGAGTGGGAAGCAGATGACGAAGAAATTCGTTTCCCACCCACCACCCACTTGATAGCCACTGTCGACGACTTAAGCGACACGCTTGACTTCGACTCCGAAGACATCGGCGGTATGTACGACGATGCAGGAGAAGAACAGGAATCACCGCCTAAAGGGCGCTGGACAACCACCTCATCATATGATATATACATGGTGGATACACCCAAGGAAAACAATGGAGATGATGCAATGAAGGATAATCCCCTCGAGAAGCCACCAAAGCGACAAGTAGGCGCCGCTCTAAATCCCGCCACAATAAAAACAGCGGTAACAGCGCAAGAAAGAATAACACCCCGGTCGACTCCAAAGGAAACGACGACCCCATGGACCCAGTGATGGAGCAGGATGAGCCCGAGGACTGTGAACATAGTCCGGAGCCGGTATCTGATCACGGAGATGCCAAGGGTAAAACTCATCAATCTGCCTCTGGAGAGGAGAACAGTCTGGACGATGATGCACTCATCATCCCGGAAAAACACTTGGAGCAAGAGAACCTCCATAGAAGGCTTATTGCCACCGCTAGGAGCTTGAAGAAGCAGAAGCAAAGGCTTAAGGCCGCGCATGATACGCTCACAGATGGAACAAAGTGCTCGACACTGAAGAAAAATATGGTGGCGATCGCCACACAAAGAGCTACCCAAAGCGCAAGCTGCTGCCCGAATTCGACGACGAGGCCATAGAGCCCATTCTACTTAAAAATAATATGGCCGGTCAGCCGGACCGACCACCCCGTGGCCGCGACAGGGCCGCTAATGATGCTGCACACAAATTAGCACACAAATCAGCTCCATCTATGGATCTAGGAAGCGTGTTCCGGCGCCGGATCACAGCCACCAAAACGATCATATTAATCGAATACCAGTTCGGAATCAACACCAAACACAACAACCGTTGACAGCATGCCATGACACATCCAAATACAGGGGTGTCGTGCACCCCCGGTGCTTCACCGATGAGGTGCTGGATCATGAATTTCCAGAGGGATTTAAACCCGTGAATATAGAGGCATACGACGGAACGACAGACCCTGGGGTTTGGATTGAGGACTTTATCCTTCACATCCACATGGCTCGTGGAGATAATCTCCATGCCATAAAATACCTGCCCCTCAAGTTGAAAGGACCAGCTCGGCACTGGTTGAAAAGCCTCCCTGAAAACTCAATTGGAAGTTGGGAGGAACTTGAGGATGCTTTTAGGGCCGAATTACAAGGGACCTACGTCCGACCTCCTAATGCAGACGATTTAAGTCACATAATCCAACAACCCGGAGAGTCAGCCCGTAAGCTTTGGAACAAATTTCTCACTAAGAAGAATCAAATCGTCGACTGCCCAGATGCCAAAGCCTTAGCGGCTTTCAAGCACAGTGTCTAGGACGAATGGCTTGCCAGACACCTTGGCCAGGAAAAGCTGAGGACAATGGCAGCCCTAACAAGCCTTATGACCCGCTTTTGCATGGGCGAGGATAGTTGGCTGGCCCGTAGCGGCACCAGCGACCCAGGCACATCCGAAGTCAGGGATGGCAACGGGAAACCGCGATGCAATAAAAACAAGCATCGAAATAATGAAGACAGCCCAGATAACACGGTGGTCAACACCAGATTCAGGGGCTCTCGACCCGGTTAATAGAAAAAGCCATTTAAAGTCAGTAGAGATGGACCATCCAGCCTAAACAAGATTCTAGACATATCATGTCAGATTCATGGCACCCCCGAAAAACCTGCAATTCACACCCACAAAGAATGCTGGGTTTTCAAGCAGGCCGGCAAGCTAAACGCCGAACACAAAGGGAGGGAGACGCCAAGTGTAGAGAGGATGAGCCTCGCCAGCCGAACACTGGGGGACAGAAAAAATTCCGACCAGAAGTCAAAACACTAAACATGATTTACGCAACTCACATACCAAAGAGAAGGCGCAAGCACGCACTCCGAGATGTATACGATGTAGAGCCCATCACCCCCAAATTCAATCCTTGGTCGGCCTGCCCGATCACTTTCGATCGCAGGGATCATCCGACTAGTATCCGGCATGGAGGATCGGCTGCCTTGGTGCTCGACCCAATAATTGACGGATACCATCTCACCCGAGTCCTTATAGACAGCGGCAGTAGTCTTAATCTGATATATCAGGACACTATCCGCAAAATGGGGATAGACCCGTCAAGAATCAACCAAAGTAATACTACCTTTACAGGAGTAATACCAGGCGTAGAGGCCTGTTGCACCGGCTCTCTAGTACTAGAGGTTGTATTTGGTTATTCTGGCAACTTCAGAAGCGAAGAATTAACCTTCGACACCGCTCCATTCCGAAGCGGCTATCACGCACTACTTGGAAGAACGGCCTTCGCTCATTTTAATGCAGTACCGCACTGTGCATATATTAAACTTAAGATGCCCAGTCCACGTGGCGTCATCACAGTTAGCGGAAATACAGAGCGTTCCCTATGTGCGGAAGAATATGTGGCAGCTCTAGCAGCCAAACACTGAATGACCTCTCCAGTCAGAATAAATGATCGGTCGTCAAGACCACGGACACGGTTAGACGAGTCTGGCGCACCACCAGTTTTAACAGCCCAGATAAACCTAAGCTTGGGTCGATGGATATACCCCCATAGGTGGTGCTAGGGGTTGCCCGCATGTAAAAAAGCCCATAGTTCGGCTTGACCCTATTAATACAATAATAGATTGCATTTTCATGATTCAGAATAACCAACTTTTCGCATGAAGTCTTTCACCTGGGTTTTTCCTTTTTATGGATGATCATTGTGCTACACCCTTCCAGGATACGGCACAACAGAAACAAAGGCGCAGACATGCAGCAGGGCCCCGCTG